>NC_090412.1:13563561-13716061 GCF_036365525.1 Heterodontus francisci | reverse complement strand
TCAATCCACATCATGCTGATGTAAAGAGAGACTGTTGACATGAAAAGCACATTACGAAACTTTTTTTTAAGGAAGTAGAAGAGACAAGCATCATTTTTATTACATTTACTTTCAAGTGACGCGTAATGTGATTAATGTTAGTTGGTAAAAGATTTGCTAAACATTGTGAAATGAAGATAGTACTTGAAATTGGAAAGAAAGAACAAACTTGGGTTTGTGAGTTATGTTGCACATGCTCGGAATGTCCCAAAACTTTTCACAACCAATTAAGCCAATTAAATATTTTGAGGTCTCGTCACAGTTGCAAAATGGACAAATGCAGCAGCCAATATGAGCATGTGAGGGTTCTACAAACAACAGTGTGATCACTGACAAGATAATTGGCCTGATTTTAAACCACTCAAAACCCATTCACTTGCACAGAGTTAAAATCGGGCCCAACTTGTTTTAGTGGTGTGAGTTGGGAGATAAATGTTAGCCAGAACACCGTGAGAAATGTTCTGCTCTTTGAATAGTGCCAATGTCCAACTGAATGAGCAGAAAGGGCCGTGGTTTAACATGCATCTGAAAGATAGCAGCTCTGACGATTCAGCACGGCTATGGTTCGGTATTGAAATGCCAACCTAGTTTCTGGGGCGCAGATTGCCATGTGGAAATATGATGTTTTGGCTATAACAGAGACCTGGCTCAAAGAAGGGCAGGACTGGGTGCTAAATAGTCCTGGATACAAGGTGTTCAGGAAAGATAGGAAAGGGGAAAAAGGGTAAGGGGTGGCGGTATTGATTAAGGAGAGCATTGCAGTGTTGGAGAAAAAGGATGTCCCATAGGGGTTGAGGACAGAATCAATTTGGCTTGAGTTAAGGAACAAAAAAGGTGCAGTTATATTGCTCAGTGTTGTCTATAGGTCACCAGTTAGTGGGAAGGACGTGGAGGAACAAATTTGCAAGGAAATTACAGAGAGGTGCAAAAATTATAGGGTAGTTATAATGGGGGACATCAATTATCCAAACATAGACTGGGATAATACTAGTGTGAAGGGCAGTGAGGGGCAAGAGTTCCTAGAGTGTGTTCAGGAAATTTTTCTACAACAGTATGTTGCTAGTCCAATGAGAAAGGAGGCACTGCTGGACCTGGTTCTTGGGAATGACGTAGGCCAAGTGGATCAGGTCTCAGTAGAAGAGCATTTAGGGGATAGTGATGATTGTATCATTAGGCTTAGGCTGACTATGGAAAAGGACAAAGAGCAATACAGGGTAAGAATAATTAACTGGGGGAAGGCCAATTTCAATGGGGTAAGAATACAGCTGGAGCGAATAAATTGGAGTCAAAAGCTGGCAGGAAAACCAGTAGATGAACAATGGGCTACCTTCAAAGAAGAGATAGTTTGGGCGCAGTCAAGGTATGTTCCCTCGAAGGGGAAAAGTAGGGCAAACAAATCCAGAGCTCCCTGGATGACAAAAGTGGCAGAGATTAAGATAAAGAAGAAAAAGTTTACTTATGACAGATGCCAGGTAGAAAATACTAGTGATAACCAGGCTGAATATAGAAGGTCCAGAGAGGAAGTGAAAAAGCAAAAAAGAGAAGCAAAGAGAGAGCATGAAAAGAGACTGGCAGCTAGCATTAAAGGAAATACCAAAGTTTTCTATAGGCATATAAATAGTAAAAAGGTGGTAAAAGGAGGAATGGGGTGGTTTAGGAACCAGAAAGGGGATTTGCACATGGAGGCAGAGGGCATAGCTGAGGTATTAAAAGAATACTTTGCATCTGTCTTTACCAAGGAAGAAGATGCAATCCAGGCAATGTTGAAAATGGAAGTAAGTCATGCACTAGAAGGTATCAAAATTGCTAAAGAGGAAATATTAAGATCGGCTGTCTGTACTTAAAGTGGATAAAACACCAGGACCAGATGAGATGCATCCACAGATACTGAGGGAGGTGAGGGTGGAAATCACAGAGGCAGCACTGGCCATAATTTTTCAGTCTTCCTTAGACTCTGGGGTGGTGCCAGAGGACTGGAGAATTGCAAACATTACACCCTTGTTCAAAAAAGGGTGTAAAGATAAGCCCAGCAACTACAGGCCAGTCAGCTTAACTTCAGTGGTGGGAAAACGTCAATAAAAAATAATCTGGGGCAAAATCAATAGTCACATGGACAAATGCAGGTTAATTAGGCAAAGCCAGCATGGATTTCTTCAGGGAAATTCATGTTTAACTAACTTTCTGGAGTTTTTTGAGGAGGTAACAGAGGGGGTTGATGAGGGCAGTTGATCTGGTGTACATGGACTTTCAAAAGGCGTTTGATACAATGCCACACAACAGACTTGTGAGCAAACTTGTAGCTCATGGAATAAAAGGGATGGTAGCAATATGGATACAAATTGGCTAAGTGACAGGGAACAAAGAGTAGTGGTTAATGGATGTTTTTCAGGCTGGAGGAAGGTTTGTAATGGTGTTCCCCAGGGATCAGTGTTGGGACCCTTGCTTTTCCTGACATATATTAATGACCTAGACCTTGGTGCACAGGGCACAATTTCAAAGTTTGCAAATGATACAAAACTTGGAAACATTGTGAACCGTGAGGAGGATGGTGTAGACATTCTAAAAGACATAGACAAGTTGGTGGAATGGGCAGACAGGTGGCAGATAAAGTTCAATTTAGAGAAATGTGAAGTGATTCATTTTGGTAGGAAGAACATGGAGAGACAATATAGAATAAAGGGTACAATTCTGAAGGGGTGCAGGAGCAGAGGAACCGAGGTGTATATGTTCATAAGTCATTGAAGGTGGCAGGACAGGTTGAGAGAGCAGTTAATAAAGCATACAGTATCCTGGGCTTTATTAATAGGGGCAGAGTACAAGAGCAAGGAAGTTATGTTGAACTTGTATAAGACACTAGTTTGGCCTCAGCTGGAGTACTGCGTCCAGTTCTGGGCGCCGCACTTTAGGAAAGACATGAGGGTGTTGGAGAGAGTACAGAAAGGATTCACGAGAATGTTTCCAAGGATGAGGAATTTCAGTTATGAAGATAGATTGGCAAAGTGTAGTCACTGTTGCAGTGTCAGAAAATGTGGCAGCAAATTTGTACACAGTAAAGACCCACAAACAGAAATAAGATAGATGATCAGATGATCTGTTCATGTAATGTTTGTTGAGGGATAAATGTTTTCTGGAACACTGGGAGAACTCCCTGCTCCTCATCAAATAGTGCCATTGGATCTTTCATGTCCACCTGAGAAGGTTTAACATCTTATTGAAAGAGAGGGTGGTTGGAATCTGGAGCACACTGCCTGAAGGGGTGTTTGAGGCAGGAACCCTCACAACATTTAAGAAGTATTTACATGAGCACTTGAAACACCATAGCATACAAGGCTACGGGCCAAGTGCTGGAAAATGGGATTAGAATAGATAGGCTATGGCCGGCATGGACACGGTGGGCCGAAGGGCCTGTTTCTGTGCTGTATAACTCTATGACTCTAAGTTAGGACTGTTTTCCTTGGAGAAGAGAAGGTTGAGAGGTGATTTGTTAGAGGTATTCAAAATCATGAGTGGTCTGGACAGAGTAGATAGAGAGAAACTGTTCCCACTTGTGAAAGGATCGAGAATGAGAGGGCACAGATTTAAAGTATTTGGTCAGAGAAGCAAAAGTGACATGAGGAAAAACTTTTTCACACAGCGAGTGGTTAAGGTCTGGAAAGCGCTGCCTGAGAGTGTGGTGGAGGCAGGTTCAATTGAAGTATTCAAAAGCGAATTAGACAGTTAAATGAAAAGGAAGAATGTGCAGGGTTATGGGGAGAAGGCATGGGAATGGAACTGAGAGAATTGCTCTTTCAGGGAGCCAGTGCAGACACAATGGGCTGAATGGCCTCCTTCTGCACTGTAACGATTCTGTGATTCTGGGTCATGTATCTACAACCTTCTGACTCGGGCATTAGTGCTACCACTATCCCAAATGAATCTTGAAATTGTACTGTGTAAGGGGGTTCTCGATGTGCCTGTCAAGCCACAAACAATGGGGAACAGTAGTGCATTGAAATTAGCATTTTTACTATTCACTTGGTTTTATTTACTACAAAGTGACTCCATGCAAATGGCTATCACCCAAAACAGAAATATTGCATACAATGTTTTAAGTTTGCATATAAAAATACCTCTGCAAAGAAGACTCTACATTGTGAATTAATTGAACTAAGGAAAACCTGAGACTACCAGAACAATTTGTGACCTACACCAGTTTACAGAAAATAGTGACACTCCTCTTGAAGCTCGCTTCTCGAAATATAGACAGTGAGATCAGTTAGTTCACCTTGCAGGATTACCAAATACCACATTGGCAATGTTGAAAGTGTTGCAATTATTACTAAAAGTTAGTTAAAATAAGTCATGCTTAAGGTAACTGGAGTGCCAGTCCAGCAGAGACAATTCTACCATTTCATTCACACTTAGTAGATCTTTTGTTGCACTGTCAATTATCAGCTACGCAAAGGTACCTGATCAGTGAATGACAGCTAGATTAACAAGAAAAAGATTGAGCAGTGTCAGTAAAAGGCTTGCTAGCATGAGTTGTATGAAAAGTTAAGTTGATGAGATGACAAATAATGTGCCTCCCCTTTACAATCTTTGGAGTTGTACCATTATCCAAGGCCTGACATTGAATACAATAACTTGGCAATTCATTTAGGCCTGTTTTTGGGTACCCATTGGGTGCAAGGAAAGATCCCTACACCAGATTACAGAGGCCCAAGGATTGAGAGAAATTGGTCCTCGGGTCTTATATAAAAAATTATGGGGGGCTGCTAATGCCTGTTGTGCTTCCACAGGCAGCTCTTCAGCATTAAATTTCAGGCCACCTGCCTTAGCAACACTGGCCCTCAAGGAATTGCCTGGAGGGAAGGGGGAAGGTCAATGGGAGGTGCTGATTGTGGCTGTGGCCATTTGGAATGCTGGTAGCCTGAGTCAGAAGGTTGTAGATACATGACCCAGAATCACAGAATCGTTACAATGTGGAAGGAGGCCTTTCAGCCCATCATATCTGCACTGGCTCCCTGAAAGAGCACTTCTCTCAGTTCCATTCCCATGCCGGAGGAGCCCTCCTTTTCAATGGGGATCACTTGTTTACCACATCCAAGCCTGGAAATCTTGAGTGAAACAAACCTGCTTTGCTCAGAGAAGCCCAATTCCCCAGTGGGGTCCTAAAACAGATATTAGGCCCCTTGTATATGATACTGAGATGGCCTATTGCCTGTTTTAGGTGGCTACCCCAGAAATCTGAAAAATGGTCTGATCCAGTATTGGGTCAGATGTCTTTCAGGCATTGTTGAGGCACTGGACGTTAGCCCTGAAATTGAGCCTCTTTGCGCCCGTTTTACATCCATAAAATTTAATTTCTCTTTGCTGGAAGGGAGGCTGATTCCCTGGGCTCTATCTAAATAGATGTGAACCAATCAGTAAAGAATTTGAAGAACTATGCAGGTCACCTCTCCCTATGATTTAAATTGGCCATAGTCCCTGTTCCTGATTGCAAACCGGTGACCCCTGCTGGAAAAAGCATACATCAGAAAGGACAGAATTGGACTCCGCTGTCATGCCATCCAGTGGCATCCGTCTGTGTTCAAACATAACCTGGGCAAGTTACTGAAGGACTGGCAGCACCTATGAAATGTACTGCAGTCAGAGCCAATATCTAAAAGAAAGAAAATTGGCAAAAAAAAAGTAATTGCTATTCATACTTTTCCATGAGCTGCCTCCTGTGCCCGAGCTCTGCTCCTTTTCATCTTCCATGGTGCTCAGATAATGTAGGGGTTGTAGCAATGTTTAGTGATGGGTCCCTGTTCTCTCATTGTCGACATTGCACTTCATCTTTTATTGTCCTAAAATTTAATTTTAAAAATGCATTGTCCTCCTAGCCAAAAATTGCATTCTATTTTTCTTGAAAACATAAGGACAAACATTGAATTAAAATATGGTTAAGTGGAAATTTTACAAATAGCCAAAGTATATTTAGTCTCATGTTTCGAAGGCTTTCCTTTGAGTATCACTTTAAAATCCTTTAGATGCTTTAAGGGTTAATTTTCTCTATCCCAATATGATGCATATTTGTATTGTTACCGATGTTTCTTAGTTAGCTTCAGTAAACAATAGACAGTCGGCCAAGTTTTAAGCCTTTGCCAGTTCTGAGTAGTATCAGATCACCTTTTCACTATAGTATTGAAATAACCAAACTGTTGCATAACTTGTAAAGCATATTTCAGTTGGATAGACAAGCCTCGTTTCCTTTGATAGGTTGTAATATTTTCTTGAGTATATTTTTGTATTTTGAACATGAATTTCACATAAATTAAAAATTTTAACATTGACCTGAATTTTACTTTAATTTCATAGTGCCCAGCCAAGCTGAGGTAACATATTCTATCCTTCGTTATGCATACATGCAAAATAAGGTGAACTGGATTAAAGCAGATCATGAACTCAGGCTTATTTAGATAATAAAAATTGATTATTGCTGCACCAAGGACAATCAAATATAATCTTCTATTCTTCCTCTCTTTGATCTTTAGATGTTGCCTCCTATCAGTGCAATCTCTCCTTCAACTTGGAAAGGAGCAGTGCCAGGGTTATTGGCTTCTCTTTGTTTTGATAATTTGGCTGGAGGTCCTTTACTGCACAATTTGTTTGTTTATATATATATAAAAAATATATCACTGCCTAAGAATTGCCTAAGATTTCACAGTTTGTTGCTGAGTTTGGATGTTTATGAAGGCTGGGTTTCAGAATACTAATAAAGCAGTTGATGTAGTCTACATGGACTTCAGTAAGGCTTTTGATAAGGTCCCGCACCGGATCCAGGGCAATTTGGCAAATTTGATCCAAAATTGGCTTAGTGGTAGGAGGCAGAGGGTGATGGTCGAGGGTTGTTTTTGCGATTGGAAGCCTGTGATCAGTGGTGTAACGCAGGGATCTGTGCTGGGACGCTTGCTGTTTGTAGTGCACTTTAATGATTTAGATGTGAACATAGGAGGTATGATCAGTAAGTTCACAGATGACACAAAAATTGGTGGTGTTGTAAATGGTGAGGAGGAAAGCCTTGGATTATAGGACGATATAGATGGGCTAGTAAGATGGGCGGAGCAGGGACAAATGGAACTTAATCCTGAGAAGTGTGAGGTGATGCATTTTGGGAGGACTAACAAGGCAAGGGAATATACAATGGATGGTAGGACCCTAGGAAATACAGAGGGTCAGAGGGACCTTGGTGTCCTTGTCAATAGATCACTGAAGGCAGCAGCATAGGTAGATAAGGTGGTTAGGAAGGCATATGAGATATTTGCCTTTATTAGCCGAGTCATAGAATATAAGACCAGGGAGGTTGTGATGGAGCTGTATAAAATGCGAGTTAGGTCACAGCTGGAGTACTGTGTATAGTTCTGTTCCACTATAGGAATGATGTGATTGCACTGGAGAGGGTGAAGAGGAGATTCACCAGGATGTTGCCTGGGCTGGAGCATTTCAGTCATGAAGAGAGACTGGATAGGCTAGGGTTGTTTTCCTCAGAGCAGAGAAGGCTGAGGGGAGACCTGATAGAGGTATACAAAATTATGAGGGACATAGATATGGTAGATAGGAAGAAACATTTTCTCTTAGCAGAGGTGTCAATAACCAGGGGGCATAGATTTCAGGTAAGGGGCAGGAGGTTTAGAGGGGAATGGAGGAAAAAAAATTTCACCCAGAGGGTAGTTGGAATTTGAAGGGGTGGTAGAGGCAGGATCCCTCACGACATTTAAGAAGTATTTAGATGAGCACTTGAAATGCCATAGCATACAAGGCTACGGGCCAAGTGCTGGAAAATGAGATTAGAATAGATAGGTTGTGATGGATGGCATGGACATGATGGACCAAAGGGCCCTTTTCTGTGCTGTACAACTCTGTGACTCTATAATGCTTTTGGCTGTGTTCCATCACTAGATCCACAGAATTATCTAAAATTTTACATTCTTGATGGACCAAATTTAGTATTTTCCACAAAAAAGATCACTAGTGGCTTCAGTGGTGACTCAGTTAGTAAATCCACTGTATGGTGTGTAACTATGGCATATAGTTGAGCAATATCCCAAGTTTAATACCTGGTATCTCCTAAATTAGCTGTTCCCAACAAGTCTTTGGTATCAGTAGCCCTGGGCTAGGAAGGAGAAAAGATGTTTTCTGATACCTCTGCTGAGAAAAGATGCATGTATGGATATCATGTGAGGCCACAATCAAGATTGGTTGTGATCTACGTTCACTGTTATGAAAGTGCCTCTGTGGTTTGTTAAATATATTTTTTGAGGATTTATTTTTGAAAGATTGAAGAAATGTTAAAGTCGGAGTTTTCAAAGAGGGTCATGTAAAGGCCACTTGACTTTGAAAAACAGTCCCTTGAAATGTTTTTTTTAAAGGGGGCACTGAGAGGTCTTGTGAGGAAAACAAGCCTTTCCGGGAAACTACTTGACTTCCAGCAACAACAACAAGCCTTTCCGGGAAACCACCTGACTTCCAGCTCAATAAACAACAGAAAACTTTGGGCACCTGGAGAAGTTGTTTACAAAGAAGTGACAGGTCAGAATGTTGATCTCTTGTTATCGGTTTCACTTTTGAATTGTTTTGAGTTTGGGTTGAACTGTATAAAAAAGGGAGAGAATTTCTGAGGAGAGAAGAGAATTACCAAGGAAGGGGAGAAGACCACAACCCGGCTCAGCTTTCCAGCACCTCTCTGAGAAGACCCTGAGAAGTCCACCGTGTCAACTCATCTCGTCTCGTGTCTTTGAAGAAAAGCCTGCTAAATTAATTCTCGATGCCGCCTGAAAAGATCCTAGTGACCTGTCTACGTGCGCTCGGAGGCCAGACTGTATGCCAGTTTTGGAACACAACATATCTCATCTGCTGTTTCTTCAAGAATGAGTAAGTATTCAGCCCAAGTGTTTTCTTTGTCTGTAATAGAGCTCTAAAAATAAAAATCCCTCTATTTTTCCAGTTAACCAGTGTATGTGTGTGTGAGAAGCTAAGGTAAAAAGGGAACTTTAATGTTTCAATCTGTGGGTTTATACTTTACTTCATTCCTGGTTAAGATTTGTTTTATAATAAACTGATAATGTTGTTGTTTACTTAAGAAACCTGGTTGGTGTGTTTTATTCTGGGATAGAAAATAGAGTCTATTATTGACCATATTGGTAAATGGGAAGAAATTTAAATATGTGTTGTGACCCGTGGAGAAGTGGAACTAGAATAAACAATGCACTCTTCCTATCTGGATTATAACATCACTTATGATCGATAGCCATTTGGGTAATCTTATGAATGGCTGTTGGTGCCCATGGAGGCATCCGTCAGGAAGGATAACCACCTTCAGGAGGAGAGCAAATTAGGTGGAGGTAAGATCAGACACTTGCATATATTTGTGTATCTGAGTTACTTTTGAATGCATTTCACGTTTATATTGGCTGTATCTGTGTACTGACATTTCCTTTCATCATGTACAGCACTGTAGGTCCAGATGCTATTTGATAGCTGCTGCAAATCCTAAATTCCAAAAATCTAATTTTTCATCCTGCGCAACTTAAATTATTAGAGCTGAGTTTTGTGGTCATACAACATCTGCCATGCACATTTGTAAAGAGAAGCAAAATCCAGGAGTCTCCTTTTTGCTTGTATTTGGACAAAGTATTCTAGATTATCAGGATTGTGAGAAATGTTCCAGATTACATCACATCATAGTCTTTGTGACAAATATTGTCAGACTGCTAGCTATGGCATGGTCTTATAGACCCTTCCTCAGCTGTATGTTCAATAATTATCCTTAGTTGCCATCGTCAGAAACACAATACTTGTTTATTAATGTATAATCATTCTATTGGAGATTTTTTCTATTGTATAATAATATGAATGCAATAAGAATTTTCCACAAAAGTTAATGGAACATATGTTCAGCAAGATGCAAAGAAAATTTGTTGCTCAGCGGGTTAATGATGGGTTCTTGTGATATGACAGTCTTGCTGAGAAAACAGATTGTTATGAGACACAAGCACACAGAGTAATGTGTTGTTCATCAATCAGGTATTATTCAAAAGTTTTTCTGAAATATTATGGCTATTTTATAGCTTTTCAACAGTTCAAAGAATAAATGCTACATTTCCCTCTGCAGTGTTTGAAATATGCACATTTTCCTTTGTGCAAAACCAATTTTATGGACATTTGTACTGTGTAGTGTAAAATAGAGTAAGAGAAATGAGCAGGACCAAAAAGCATTACTTCACGCACAGTATTAAATGTATCAATTTTTTAAAACGTATTTTTTTATGCTTGCATCTAGTTAAGAGGAGTGGATGCAGTAAGAATATGAAGTTTGTCATGCATGTCTTAGGATTGCATAACTTAATTCCACATTTTTGTTACTGGTATCACAATATTTTTGTGCATCACATGAGAGAATAATGTATTATATTGCACGTCTGCTGTTGTGCTGAATTCTTAAGCAGTACATCTACTGAAATTGGTCATTCGTAGCATCTAGAGCCAGAAATCAAATAAAGTAGCACAATATGGCCAATAATTTTTTTTTGTATACTTTTGGGGGAAGTGTGCGTCACTGGCAAGGTCAGCATTTATAGTTCGTCCCAAATTGCCCTTGAGAAGGTGGTCGTGAACTGTTGCTGCAGTCCATGTAATGTAGGTACACCAAAGTGTTGTTAAGGAGGGAGTTCTAGGATTTTGACCCAGCAACTGTGAACGAATGGCGATATAGTTCCAAGTCAGGATGGTGTGTGACTTGGAGGGGAACTTGTGGGTGGTGGTGTTCCCATGCGCCTGCTGCCCTTGTCCTTCTAGGTGGTAGAGGGTGTGCGTTTGGAAGTTGCTGTCGAAAGAGCCTTGATGAGTTGCTGCAGTGAATCTTGTAGATGGTACGTGCTGCTGCCACTGTGCACTGGTGATGGAGAGAGGGAGTGAGTGTTTAAGGTGGTGGATGTGATGCAAATCAAGTGGGCTGCTTTGTCTTAGATGATGTTGAGCTTCTTGAGTTTTGTTGGAACTGCATTCATCCAGTTAAATTTAGAGTATTCCATCACACTTCCTGACTTGTGCCTTTAAAATGGTAAATAGGATTTGGGGAGTCAAGAGGTGAATTAGTTACTCGTCACAGATTTCCCAGCCTCTGGCCTGCTCTTGTAGCTAAGGTATTTATGTGGCTATCTAATTAAGTTTGTAGCCAATGGGAATCCCCAAGACATTGATAGTGGAGGGGATTCAGTGATGGTAATGCTGTTGACTGTCAAGGGGAGATGGTTAGATTCTCCCCAGTTGGAGATGGTCATTGCCATATTTAATTATTCATGATTAAGTTTGTCATTGTTAAACTAGATTGATACCAGCAGATATCCTTGAAGTGAAAAGCAAACCAGAAGGAGTTTTAATCAGAAAATTAAAATGAACAGTAGAAAGAAAGAAAAAATGCATGATGTTGGCTAATGGAGGATATCACAACAATAGCTTTCCACCTCTGGAACATGAGTTTAAATTTACATAAAGAAGTAGGAGCAGGAGGGAAAATGGCCCCTCGAGCCTGCTCCACCATTCAATACGATCATGGCTAATCATCTGCATCAACTCCATTTTCCTGCCTGCTCCCCATATCCCTCGATTCCCTGAGAGACCAAAAATCTATCTCAGTCTTGAATATATGCAATGATGGAGCATTCATAACCCTCTGGAGTAGACAATTCCAAAGATTCACAACCCTCTGAATGAAGAAATTTCTCCTCATCTCAGGCCTAAATGATTGACCCTTATCTTGAGACTGCACCCCTGTGTTCTAGATTCCCCAGCAAGGGGAAACAACCTCTCAGTGTCCACCTTGTCCAGCCCCTTCGGAATCTTGTATTATTCTTCCAAACTCCAGGGAGTATAGGCCCAATTTACTCATCATAGGACAACCTTCTCATCTCAGGAACCAATCCAGTGAACCTTTGTTGTACCATCTCCAAGGCATGTATATGCTTCCTTAAATATGGAGACCAAAACTAGCACAGTACTCCAGGGGTGGTCTCACCAAAGCCCTATTCAGTTATAGCAAGACTTCATTATTCTTGTATTCCAATTCCCTTGCAATAAAGGCCAACATGCCATTTGCGTTCCTAATTGCTTGCTGTACCTGCATGCTAACTTTCTATATTCCTTGTATGAGTACACCCAAGTCTCCCTGAACATCAACATTTAAAAGTTTCATGCCTTTTAAAAAATACTCTACTTTTCTATTCGTACTACCAAAGTTAATAACCTCACACTTCCCCACATTATACTCAATCTGCCACCTTGTTGCCCACTCACTTAACCTGTCTATATCTCTTTGCACCCTCGTTGTGTCCTCCACAGCTTACATTCCCACCTAGCTTTGTATCATCAGCAAACTTTGTCTAAATCATTAAAGTAGATTGTAAATAGGTCCCAACACTGATCCTTGCGGAACTCCACTAGTTACAGCCTGCCAACTTGCAAATGTCCCGTTTATCCCTACTCTTTGCTTCCTGTCTTTTATCCAATCTTCCATCCATGCTAATATATTACTCCCAACACCATGAACCCTTATCTTGTTAATTAACCTTTTGTTTGGCACTTTATCCAAATGCCTTTTGGAAATCCAAGTATACGACATCTGCTGGCTCCCCTTTATCTACCTTGCTAGCTGTATCTTCAAAGAAACTCAAATAAATTTGTCAAACATAATTTCTCTTTTGTAAAACCATGTTGACTGTCATCATACTAAGTGCAGTGTTAAGATTCCTTAGTAATAGATTCCAGCATTTTCCCAATGACTGATAGGAACATAGGAGCAGGAGTAGGCCATTCAGCCCATCGAGCCTGCTCCACCATTCAATATCACCAGGGCTGATCATCCACTTCAATGCCTTTCTCCTACACTATCCTCATATCCCTTTATGTAATTTGTATTTAGAAATCTGTCAATCTCTGCTTTAAACGTACTCAATGACTGAGCTTCCACAGCCCTCTGAGGTAGAGAATTTCAAAGATTCACAACCCTCTGAGAAAAGAGATTTCTCCTCATCTCTGTCCTAAGTGGCTTCCCCCTTATTTTGAAATTGTGTACCCTGGTTCTAGACTCCCCAACTGGGGGTGAACCCTTACCTGCATCTACCCTGTCTATCCCTTTAAGTATTTTGTAGGTTTCAATGAGATCACCTCATTCTTCCAAACTCTAGAGAATACAGGCCCAGTTTCCCTAATCTCTCTTCTTAGGACAGTCCCACCATCCCAGGAACAAGTCTGGTGAGCCTTTTGCAAATCCAAGTTATACCATGTCCACCGACTCCCCTTTATCAATTCTGTTAGTAACATCCTCAAAAGACTCCAACAGGTTCGTCAAACATGATTTTCCATTCATAAATCCATGTTGATTATGCCCAATCAGATCATTATTATCCAAGTGTCCATTTATCACATCCTTTAGAACAGATTCTGGCATTTTCCCAACAACTGATGTAAGGCTAACAGGTGTGTAATTCCTTGTTTTCTCTCTCCCTCCCTTATTAAATAGTGGGGTGACATTTGTGACCTTCCAATCTGCAGGAACCGCTCCAGAATCCATAGAAGTTTGGAAGATGATCACCAATGCATCCACGATCTCCATAGCTACCTCTTTCAACACTCTGGGATGTAGAATATCAGGTCCTGGGAACTTATCAACTTTTAGCCCCATTAATTTCTCCAATACAATCTTCTTACTAATTTCCTTCAATTCCTCATTCCCCCTAATCCTTTGGATCTCTAATTCTGGGAGATTTCTTGTATCTTCCTCAGTGAAGATAGACACAAAGTAATCATTTAGCTTCTCTGCCATTTCTCTATTCGCCTTTATAAATTCTCCAGACTCTGCTGGCAATGGACCCACATTTGGCTTAGCCAAACGTATCCTTTTTATGCACCTATAGAAGCTTTTACAGCCCATTTTTATATTTTTTGCTAGTTTACATTCATATTCTCCCTTTATCAGTTTCTTCGTCCTCCTTTGCTATATTCTCGTCCTTCTTTGCTGTATTCTGGTGGCTATGTCTGATGTCAGGCAAGTCAGGCTAACTTGCCTGTGGTTCCTTGTTTTCTCTCTCCCCTCCTTTCTTGAATATTGGTGTTATATTTGCTGACTTCCAATACACTGGGACTGTTGAAATCTAGGGAATTTTGGAAAATCATAACCAGTGCATCCACTATCTCTGTATCTACGTCTTTTAGAACCCTAGGATGTATGCCAGCAAGTCCTGGGGAATTGTTGGCTTTTAGTCTCTTTAGTTTCTCCAATACCTTTTCTTTGCTGATATTGATTACCTTAAGTTCCTCAGTCTTAGTAGCCCCTTGACTATTCTCTCTTGTACATAATTTGTGTCGTCTTCTATGAAGACAGGCGCAGAATATTTGTTCAGTATCTCTGCCATTTCCTCATTCTCCATGATAATTTCTCCTGCTCTGCCTCTAAGGGACCAATGTTTAGTTTAGCTACACTCCTTTTCATGTACTTGTAAAAGCTCTTAAAATCTGTTTTTATATTCTTGCCTAGTGTACACTCATTTTTTCCCTTATCAACTTTGTGTTTGCCTTTTGTTGGTTTCTAAAACACTCCCAGTTCTCAGGTTTGCTACTATTTGCAACATTCTAAGCCTCCTCTTTTAATCTAATACTATCCTTTACTTCCCTAGTTCTTGCTGAGCTTTTGTTTTTTAATGGAATGTATTTTGTTGAATATTTTGAATTGTTTCTTTAAATGTTTCCCACTAGTTATTTTTAGTCTGTTTACCCAATCAACTTTAACCAGCTCTCCCCTCATACCTGTGCATTGACTTTGTTTAAGTTTAAGATTCGTGTTTGGGACTGGAGTACGTTGCTTTCAAACTTAATGTGGAATTCAATTGTGTTAAGATCACTTTTTCCCAGAGGAACTTTCACTATGATATTACTAATTAAAACTGCCTGAGTGCAGAATACTCAGTCTAAAATAGCTTTATCTTCCAGACTTCCTTTGCCATTTGATTTGTCCAGTCTATATGAAGATTAAAGTTCCCCTCGATTATTACATTGCCTTTGTTACAAGCTCCAATTATTTCTTGCTTAATACAGCGTCCAACAGTATAGCTACTGTTAGGGGGCCTACAAACTACTCCCTACTTCTCGCTACTGTCCTTATGTCATCCTTTACTATTGGGGCTGCTCCTCATTTTCCATTCTTCTGTCTTTTTGAAATGTTGTGTACCATGGAATATTTATTTCCCAACCTTGGTCATCTTGTAACCATGTCTCTGTAATGGCAATTAGATCCAAACCATTTATCGCTATTTGTGCAGTTAGTTCATCTTATTACAAATACTTCATGCATTCAGATAAAGAGCCTTTAATTTTGTTTTACTTCTCTTCTTTGCATGGACCTTATTTGCTGATGTGCTATTGCCATTAAACACTCTGTCCCTTCCTGTCCCACTCTGCTTGTCTTTAGCCGATTCACGGCACTAATCTATTACCTCGACTTTTCTCTTTAGATTTCTAAATCTCCCTTCACCTGGACCTCACCCCCACCGCCCCTCTTTTAGTTTAAAGCCCTAGTTATATGATTTGCCAGGACACTGATCCCAACCTGGTTTAAGTGGAGCCCATCCCCACGGAACAGTTCCCTCTTTACCCAGTGCTGGTGCCAGTATGCCATGAATCAAAACCCCTACTTTCCACAACACTCTTGGAGTCATGTATTTAATTCTCTGATCTGCTTGACCCTATGCCAATTGACGCATGGGTCAGGTAACATTCCAGAGATTATTACCTTTGAGGTTCTGTGTTTTAATTTGGAGCTTAACTCCTCAAACTCTCAGTAGAACATCATTACCAGTTCTACCTATGTCATTGGTTCCTATGTGGACCACGACAGCTGAATCCTCCCCCTCACGCTCCAAGTTTGTCTCCAGCTGCGAGGAGATGTCTGTGCTGTATTTGACTTGGGATGCTTAATGCTGCCACTGGATATCAAAATTGATACAGTGGATCCAAAAATATATACAATATATTGAGAAAAACAGAGAAATCAAAAATATGAAAAAAGAAACTAAATGAAAGTGCAATAAATTGTTAAAAAGATAGGTAAAAAGAAAATACGTAACATAGAAAAGGTGTTCAAAATCATGAGGAATTAAATAGAGTAAATACATAGAAACTATTTTCAGTGGCTGCAAGATCAATATCAGAGGGCACAGGTAAATAAAAAGAAAGACTTGCATTTATATAATGCCTTTCATGACCACAGGACATCTCATGCGGTATTTTTGAAGCGTAGTCACTGTCATGTAGGAAATGTGACAACCAATTTGCGCACAGCAAGGTCCCACAAGCAGCAATGTTATAATGACCAGATAATCTGTTTTTGTGATGTGAGTTGACAGATAAATATTGGCCAGGGTACATGTTTTACATGTATACTTTAGAAAGGATTAATAACTAGCTGACAGTCCTCTGCCAAGAGCTCTGAATAGTGAAATTTAGCAAGTAACATCGCACCAGGGGATCTCCATACTCTCCCCTTTCTGTGGTGCATTCTGGGTAGGGTGGCACAGCTATGAATTGATTGCTTTATCCCCTGCTCTGCTTTGAAATAGTGCCAAGGGATTTTTTACATCCACCTGAGAGGGAAGTCGGGACCTTTAGCATCCGATCTGACAGATAGCACCTGCATCAATGTAGCACTCCCTTAGTATTGCACTGGAGTGTCAACCTTGATTTTTGAGCTCAAGTCCACACAGAATGGGCTAAACATTGATAAAGAAGAGCTATTAGAAAAGCTGGCTGTACTTAAAAATTGGTAAGTCACCAGGATCGGATCAGATGCACCCAAGGATACTGAGGGAAGTAAAGGTGGAAATTTCGGAGTCACTGGCCATAATCTTTCAATTCTTCTTGGGTAAAGTGGTGGTGCCAGAGGACTGGAGAATTGCAAATGTTATACCCAGGCTCAAAAGAGGGTGTAAGGATAAACCCAACAACTACAGGGCAGTCAGTTTAACCTCAGTGGTGGGAAAGCTTTTCGAAATGATAATCCAGGACAAAGTTAACAGCCACTTGGACAAATGTGGATTAATTAAGGAAAGCCAGTATAGACTTGTTAAAGGCAAATCGTGTTTAACTAACTTGATTGAGTTTTTTTGGTGAAGTAACAGAGAGGGTTTGCTGAGGGTAATGTGATTGATGTATGTACATGGACTTCCAAAAGGCGTTTGATAATGTGCCACATAACAGTCTTGTCAGCAAAGTTAAAGCCAATGGAATAAAAGGGCCAGTGCCAGCATGGATTTGAAGTTGGCTAAGTGACAAGAAACAGAGGGTAGTGCTGAACGGTTGTTTTTCCCACTGGAGGAAGGTATACAGTAGAGTTATCCAGGGGTCAGTATTAGGACCACTGCTTTTATTGATATAAATTAATGACCTCATCTTGGGTGCGCAGGGCACGATTTCAAAATTTGCAGATGACTCAAAACTTGGAAGTGTTGCGAACTGTGAGGAGGATTGTGATAACTTCAAGATGACATAGACAGGCTGGTGGAATGGGCGGACACGTGGCAGATGAAATTTAATGCAGAGAAGTGTGAAGTGATAGATTTTGGTAGGAAGAAAGAGGAAACACACTATAAAATAAAGAATACAATTCTAAACGGGGTGTAGGAGCAGAGGGACCTGGGGTATATGTGCACAAACCATTGAAGGTGGCAGGGCAGTTTGAGAAAGTGGTTAATAAGGTATATGGGTATAAGGCTTTATATATAGAGGCATAGAGGACAAAAGCAAGGAAATTATGGTGAACCTTTATAAAACACTGGTTCAGCCTCAACTGGAGTATTGTGTTCAATTCTGGGGTACCACACTTTAGGAAGGATGTAAATGCATTAGAGAGGATGCAGAAACGATTTACGAGAAAGGCTCCAGGGATGTGGATAGATTAGCGAAGCTGGGAATGCTCTCGTTAAAGAAGAGAATGTTGAGTGGAGATTTGGTAGAGGTGCTCAAAATAATTAGGGGTCTGGACAGAGTAGATGGGGAGGAACTGTTCCCATTGGCAAAAGGGTCGAGAACCAGAGAATGGTGAAAGAACCAAAGGTGCCAAGAGGAAAACTTTTTTCTACAGCGAGTGGTTAGCAGCTGGAATGTACTGCCTGAGAGTGTGGTGGAGACAGATTCAATCGTCGCTTTCTAAAGGGAGTTGGATAATTATCTGAATAGTAAAAATTTGCATGGCTATGGGGAAAACGCAGGGAGTGGAACTGGCTGAATTGCTGTGGCAGACAGCTGGCACAGACACAATGGGCCGAATGGCCTCCTTCTGTACTATGGTTCTGTGTTACTATGTCCTGGAGTGAGACATTCTGACTCCGAGGTAGGAGTGCTACCAACTGAGCCACAGCTGCCCCAATTTGATTCAAGATCCTTGGCAAAAGAACCCGAGCCAACATGAGGAAAAACTTTACGTATGCACCCAGTGGTTAGGATTTGGAATGCATTGCCTGATAAGGTACTAGATACAGATTCAAAAGTAGCTTTCTAGAGGGAACTGGATGAATACTTGAAGCAGAAAAAATTGCAGGGATATGGGGAAAGAGCAGGAGAGGTGGGAATGAGACCAATTGGATTGCTTTACTAAAGAGCCAGCACTGACGTGATGGGACTCATGGCCTCATTCTGTGCTGTACCATTCTATGTAAACCTGCAGGATGAAAATTAAAAATAACTGAAGATTCAGTGATCCAGATAATAGTTTATTTTTTGTTTTCTTCTAGACCACAGTGACATTTAACTCTGAACTAGTAGATTTTGGGTCACCTAGGTCTGTAGCTGGGACCTGACAATATGTATACTGAGAAAAAATAAGAAAAACCCAGGTCTGTAAGAGAAAATTAATTTAATTTGGTAGCTTCTATAACCACAAGGAGCAGAACCAACAGACACCATGCTAACAGCATAAGGTAAATTGCATCAATGAAATTTGATCTGAACGCATGAGACAACTATGGAATCATAGAATGATGCAACACAGGAGGAGGCCATTCACCCCATTATGCCTGTGGCAGCTCTTTGAAAGATCTATCCAATTAGCCCCACCTCCCTGCTTTTTCCCCATAGCTGTGCAAGTACTTATCGAATTCCTTTTTGAAAGCTTTTATTGAATCTACTTCCAACACCCTTTCAATCAGTGTGCTCCAGATCATCGTACCTAACTGCATAAAAGAGGTTCCTCGTGGTGCCTTTAGTTCTTTTATCCATTACCTTAAATCTGTGTCCTCTGGTTACTGATCCTTCTGCCACTGGAAACAATATAACTGTTACATATATTAATGTGAAGGTATTGTTTAAAAATGGCCATGCTGTTGAGCGACTGTAACTTGTGGAGGGAGAGAGTACATATAAATAACAAACATTAGTTCTGTATGTTGCTATTTTAAGTGCCTTTTACATATCAATAAAAATATCTCCTTTATTTGGGGTTTGGGAGAATAGAAATGATAATCTGAGAAGCATCCATTCAAGTTAGAACTTGATAATTGTCTGGGTGTCATGTAATAAAATGTTATTAGTATGTTGAGAGTAAAATATATATTGGCCACGTTATTTCCCACCAATCAGCTGCAAATTATATATTGATAAAATGACAGTGATTAGTTCACAATCATTAATTCTTCATTGTGGGGTCATCACATATAACTGGCACAGAACACACTAGCTGCCACAGTCTGCATGGAGAGCAATTGACATCTTAAGAGGCACCCAAAACAAAATAAAGTGCCCCATGAATTTCTCAGTGTGTTTTATTTTTACATTCCTGGATTGATGAAGATTTTAAATGGAGCAGAGGAATATTGGTGTGCAGATAAACAAGTCATTTAAAGGTAGCAACAGAAGTACATAAAGCCATAAAAAAGGCAAACCAAACATGTGAATAAAAACAAAATACTGCGGATGTTGGAAATCTGAAATAAAAATGGAAAATACTGGAAATACTCAGCAGGTCTGGTAGCGTCTGTGATGCGAGAAACAGAGTTAATGTTTCAGGTCGGTTCTGATGAAAGGTCACAGACCTGAAATGTTAAATATGTTTCTCTCTCCACAGATGCCGCCAGACTTCCAGCACTTTCTGTTTTTAAACCGAACATGTGGTTTTGTACCTGGAGGGATAAGAGTATAAATCATGGAGGATTGCTGACTTTATGCAAGTGTTATAACCAACCGCTCAAGTCAAAGCCCCCAATCAAAATATATAATTCTGATTGCAGTGGGAATAACACACTGTTAATTCAGTCCCGCCACTCCACAGATTGCCTAACATATCACTTTAAACTTTCCAAATTAAAGAAATCCACAGCCAAATTGAACCATCTAGTAACCCCCAAAAGAGGCGAACCAAACCATGTGTCTTTAGAACAACAAATCAATCTACAAATGTAATTAGCAAAACTAAATTCTTAAACACTACTAAGATATAAACAACGCTTAAAAAAAAATAGTAAATACAATAAAGTCCGTGCGGATTTACGCTCCTGCCGACGTGGAATCTTCGAATGTGGAACAGTCCAAGGTTGCTTGAAGTCCTCACAGCCGTCCGATGGGAGTAAAAACAATGTCCAACATCCTAAGCTTCAACTCTTCGTTCATCCAGCGATGACCATTGTAGATCAACCACTCGCAAACACTTTTCAATGAATCAATTTGGCTTTAGAATTGAGGGATAAAAGATTTTCACAGTCTAACTTCCCTTCCTTCAGTTTAAATTATCAAAGATTTCTGTTCCATCCGTGCTGGTCCAGCTGTCTGTCTGTTAGAACAGTCTGTCTCCACTGAAAAAACAGTTTAAAAGATAATCGCAACACTGTATATTGTATTCTTGGCCTTTGATTGGCTGTATCCCGGGGCAACCAAGATACACTTTCCTTGCTAACTTCTGAGGCTGGCTTGTTCTTAAAGCAGTACTGATCCTTTGCTGGCTGAAAGACACACCACATTTTCCAAAAAAAAAATAACAGGATCATAACACAAGCTACATTTGGAGCATTGTGAACAGTTTGGACACCCTGTTGGAAAGGGTATAAAAGTAATGGGAAAATTGCAGTTTAGATTTCACTTGAATGTTACCAGGGATGAGTGTTTATAGATGAAGAAACACCTAAGCATTTGGCACCTTTTCACCTGAACTGAGTGGTTAAGATAGATGACTTCAATTGGTTGGCATCTTACCATCTATGAAAGATGATGGATACACAGCAAACAATCCATTTAGATGGGGTATCTTCTCTTGGTGCTCCTTTGCTGATGGTTGTGAAGACCAATCCTTAAGATTCTGCCACAAGTGCTGCACGTGAAGTTGCCAAGTGATGGTATAGGTTGTTGTATTTGATGTTGGCACCTGTTGCCAAGCTGCTGTAGCAATTGGTCGTCGTGGTAGTGCATACCAGTCAACAGGATGTGTCGCCATTTCCCTCTTTCACCAGCTAGTGACTCCCTGGTATGATAGTCGACATTTAGTCCTTCATGTCACGCTTGCAAGCATCCTAGAAGTGGAGCTCTGAGCAATCCCACAGGTCGTCTGGCCCCAGCTACCTCATCATACAGAAGGTCCTTAAGTACGCGGCTGTCTTCCATCCTGCGGACGTGTCCGATCCACTGAAGCTGCCTCTGTTAGATTAGTGCCAGCACACTTGAGAGCTCTGCCTTTGAGAGAACTGCCACATTTGTGATTTTGTCCTGCCAGTATATACCCATAATGCACCACAGACAGCGAAGATGGAAATTATTGAGCTTCATAGTCATAGTTGCCCATGCTTCTCAGCCATACAGCAAGGTGCTGAGAACACAGGCCTTATAATCTATCAGCTTGGTCCTAAGGGTCAGCTTGGTATTAGCCCATGCATGTTTCACAAGTCGGCCAAAGGTGGTGGCTGCTTTCCCTATGTGTGTATCGAGCTCTGCATCAAGGGACAGATTGTCTGTCACCGTGGACCCAAGGTAGCTGAATTTGCTAACCACTTTGAGTGGGGTGTTATTTAGTGTGATCAGGGGAGGAGATGCAAAGACTTGTTCCATGACCATGAGTTTTCTTGATGCTTATCGTCAAGGAGAACAATATGCCTTCAGTATTAAGGAATGATTAAGGTGATATCATATCAAAAATAGTGATTGTTTCTACTGTTTGGCAACATGGTAATGGTAGGCCACAAATTTAAGACAGTCACTCGAAGAAATAAAGGGGTGGTCAGAAAAAATGTGCAGAGCTTGTTTAGAATCTGCATTTATGTGGCATTTTTCATGATCTCCGGATGTCCCAAAGCACTTTACAATTGATGAAGTGCTCTTGAAGTGCAGTCATTGTTGTAATATAGGAAAAGTGGCAGTCAATTTCCACATAGCAGGTTTTCACAAAGAGTAATGTGACAATGACCAGATAATCCATTTTTGTGATGTTGATTAAGTAACAGCATAAACTAGCTGGGCCAGTTGAGAAGTTTAAAGGTATACAACACCTGAAGGAAGTAAAAAAAATTATAAGATGGTCCAGGTAGAACTAAAATCAAAAGGAATACCAGAGACATAAAAGTAAAACTAAAGGGGGTAGTGGAAGAACTCTAACAAAATTGTACAAACAATAAAAGTATAATGAGATAGTTATTGTGGTGTGTTTGCTGTGGGATGTTCACGAATTACATAGGATATACAGCACAGACACAGGCCATTCAGCCCAGTCAGTTCATGCTGGTGTTTATGCTCCACTTGAGCCTCCTCCCTCCTTTCCACATCTAGCTGTATCGACATAACCCTCTATTCCTTTCTCTCTCACATGCTAATCTAGCCTCCCCTTAAATGCATTCTATCATATTCACTTCAACCACTACTTGTGGTAGTGGGTTCCACATTCTCCGCACTATCTTGGTAAAGAACTTTCTTCTGAGTTCCCCATTTGATTTTTTGGTGACTAACTTATCTTGATGGCCTCTAGTTTCACTCTTTCCCATGAGTGGAAAAACACTGGGCTGAGTTCTATAGGCCCGGGGCAAGAAAACTGGCAGCCCGTGTACTTGGGACGCACGTCGCGGGAATGCACGTCACGGAGCCGCTGTGATTCCTAACACAGCAGCTCACTGGGGTGGTCGTTTCCCCCCCCACCGCCCGATGATGTGAAGGGAGCGGGTGAGCCGGCAAGGGCATCCGGCACCAGTGCGCAGGCGCTGGCGCCATTTTCAGAGGGCTTAGAGCCCTTACCAGTAAATTTAACTGTTTAAAGGTCCCACTGCACCACTATTAGGAACTAAATTTTATTCAAACTTTGCATCCCCTCTCCCACCTCAATAAATGAAATAATCCATACCCCTGGAAGACCATATTTGGAAATGCCGTACTTTAACCTCCCACCTTCAGAACATTTGACCCTCAGCCTCTTCCCACCATCCCCACAACCAATCAGTGGTTTTCCCTGCTCCCACATGCCTCCCAACCTGAAGATTTCACTCCTCCTCCCTCTCCACAGGAGTCACGCCTCAGTTCCCCAGACGGGGATTCGAGGCGTGGCAGTGCTGGCCGCCATGATGAAGATCATGGCAGAAAATCAGGAGGCGATGGGAATTTCATTAATTTGGGTAAGGTAATTTATTTAAATATGTAAATCGTGGTCCCTTCGCCGAGTGGCAGGAGTGCCGCCACAAGGCCTCTCTGCCTCCGTTGAGATCAGGCTGGGCCCTGCCAGCGTCGAGGTCAGTGGCGGGCCTCATCTGGAGCAATCTTCATGCCCCCCCCCCCAATGCCACCGTTCCTGATGTCGAGGGGAAAATATAAAATGCAGCCCACTGTCTCTGTATTTACTCTATTGAAACCTTTCATAATTTGAAAGACCTCTATGAGGTCATCCCTCAACCTTCTTCTTTCAAGGGAAAAGAGACCCAGCCTGCTCATCCTCTCCTGAATAGGTATATCCTTGCATTTCGGCTATCATCCTTGTAGATCTTTTTTGTACCCTCCCCAGTGCGTCTATATCTTTTTTATAATATGGCGACCAGAATTGTATGCAGTATTCCAGGTGTGGTCTAACCAAGATTCAATACAAGTTTAGCATACTACTTTACTTTTCAATTCTATCCCTCTAGAAATAAAGCCTAGTGTCTGGTTTGCCTTTTATTTAATTGCCTCATTAGCCTGTGTCTGTACTTTTAGTGATTTGTGTATTTGTATTCCCAGATCCCTTTGCTCCTCTACCCCATTTAGATTCTTATTTCCTACATAATATGCAACTTCCTTATTTTTCTTGCCAAAAAGTAATGCCTCACATTTATCTATCTTGAAATTCATTTGCCAATTATATACCCATTCTGCAAGTTTGTTAATAGCTTTTTGTAAGTTGTTGCTGTCCTTCTCAGTATTGACTAACCCCCTCCCCCCACCACCAATTTGGGGTGATCTGCAAATTTAGAAATTGTGTTTTTGATTCCAAAGTCTAAGCCGTTAATATAAATTGTGAGCAACACTGATGCTTGTTGAATACCATTTTCTACCTTCTGCCACTCTAAATAATTAACCCTTACCCCTACTCTCTGCTTTCTGTCTTGAAGCCAGCTAGCTATTCATTCTGCTACTTGTCCCTTGACCCCCAAATTCTCTGACCTTATTCATTAGTCTAGTATGTGATATCTTATTGAAACGTTTTGAAAATCTGAATAAATTACATCTACTGCATTGCCCCTGTTGAATCTCTCTGTTACCTCTTAAAAAATTCATGAGGTTGGTCAAGCAAGACCTTCCCTTTTGAAATCCATTATTATATTTTTGGTTTCTATTCTCATTTAATAGGGATTTCCTTATTTTTCCGACCACTAATGTTAAGCTGACTGGTTCATTTTGTCTCCCTTCTTAAATATAGGTGTAATGTTAGTTACCCCTGCCAGTCTCTGGCAGTACACCTTTCTCTAGTAAATTATTAAAAATGTGTAGCGAAGTCTCTGCTATCATTTCCCTAGATTCTTTTAAAATGCATAGGTGTAATCCATCCAGACCAGGGATTTATATCCTCTTTAAGATTGATTAGTTCTTTTAATATTTCACATCTTTTTATTTTAAATGTACTTGTCTCATTTCTAATCTCATCATCCAATCTCATGCCCACCTGTCCTGTTTCCTTGGTAAATGCTGAAGCAAAGTAACTATTTAATATTTCTGCCAATTCTCTATTGTTACCTGTGATATTATCCTGTCCACCAATAAGTGGCCCTATTCCCATCACAATTTTCCTTTTAATTTATGTGTCTGTAAAATATTTTACTATTTTGTTTTATGTTCCTTGATAATTTAATTTCATTGATCCTCTTTGCTCTCCTAATTATTTTTTGACTTCTCTTCTATTCTCTTCATATTTTCCCTTGTCATGCACTCCCCTGCTTTCCATATACTTAGCATATGTCTCTTTCCTTACCCTCAATTTTTTCCTTATGTCTTTATTCATCCACGAGGATTAATTAGTGTTTAGCTTGTTCTTGTTTATAGTGGGATATATTTTTCTTGAACTCTGTTAAACACCATTTTATATCTTTTCCATTGCTGTTCTGCGTCATTGTTAATATTGTTGTCCATTTTATTTTCCCAAGTTCTACTCTCATCCCCTCAGAATAGGCTTTTCTCCAATCTATTACCCTGGTCTTTGTCAAACTTATGTCCTTCTCAATTATTATCTTAAAGCATATAATATTATGGTTACTATTGCCTAGTCGCTCCCTACTTTTACTTTTATCTGCTCCAACTCATTCCCCATTACTAGATCCAATAGCAAATCTTCCCTCGTGGCGCGAGGGCCAGTAAAATTCTGCGGAGAGAGGCCCGCCTCGACCCACGACATTGAGAAGGGCCTGCTGCAAATTACCGGCAGTGGGGGGACCTCAGTGCAGACCTCCCGCCGCACAGCGGCTACACCACAATTAGATAATGCAGCCCACCGCCTCTCCATGGACACCTCTGGATTTTTCGCTGAACGGGCGGCCGTCACGTGCCTTCACGATTGGAAAATCCGGTGGGTCCTCAGAGGCAGTTGTTGTCGCCAGCGAAGGTAAGTTCTGCTATTCGGGGTCACTCTGCATTATGGAAGGGGGGGTGATATTCAGGGGTCTCACTCTGCATACTGGAAGGGAGGAAAGAGGGGGTCTAGGATTGCTGGAGGGAAAACTCAGCAGGCATGAAGGGAGGTACTGTGTACCCTCTCTCTGTAATCAGTGTATGCTCTGTGTTTATTTGTGTTTGTGAAGGAGCAATGGCACTCTAGTCACCCTGTGTTTGAGGAGGGTGCAAGAAAGGGTAGGAGCATTAAGGTTATATGGATGGTGGGGGCAATCAATTCAGCTGGTAGGATCTTGATGTGGTCATGTGCCACTCAGTGTTGGCCAAGATGGGCAATGCCATGGCACGCCACTTCGTTGATCCATGAAAGCAGCTGATGGTAGCTCCACAAATATCCCCATCCTAAATGATGGGGCAGCCCAGAACATCAGTGCAAAAGATAAGGCTGAACATTTGCAACCATCTTCAGCCAGAAGTGCTGAGTTGATGATCCATCTCGGCCTCCTCCTGAAGTCCCCAGCATCACAGATGCCAGACTTTAGTCAATTCGATTCACTCCGCATGATATCAAGAAACGACTGAAGGCACTGGATGCTGCAAAGGCTATGGACCCTGACAATGTTTATTTATTTATTTATTTAGAGATACAGCACTGAAACAGGCCCTTCGGCCCACCGAGTCTGTGCCGACCAACAAACACCCATTTATACTAACCCTACAGTAATCCCATATTCCCTACCACCTACCTACACTAGGGGCAATTTACCTATCAACCTGCAAGTCTTTGGCTGTGGGAGGAAACCGGATCACCTGGCAAAAACCCACGCGGTCACAGGGAGAACTTGCAAACTCCGCACAAGCAGTACCCAGAATTGAACCCGGGTCCCTGGAGCTGTGAGGCTGCGGTGCTAACCACTGCGCCACTATTCCGGCAATAGTACTGAAGACCTGTGCTCCACATCTTGCTGTGCCCCTAGCCAAGCTGTTCCAGTATAGCTACAACACTGACACCGACCCAACAATGTGGAAAATTGCCCAGGTATGTCCTGTCCACAAAAAGCAGGACAAGTCCAACCCAGCCAATTACCGCCCCATCAGTCTACTCTCAATCATCAGTAAAGTGATGGAAGGTGTCATCAACAGTGCCATCAAGCGGCACTTGCTTAGCAATAACCTGCTCAGTGACGCTCAGTTTGGATTCTGCCAGAGCCACTCAGCTTCTGACCTCATTAGAGCCCTTGTTCAAACATGGAAAAAAGAGCTGAACTCGAGGTGAGCTGAGAGTGACTGCCCTTGACAACAAGGCAGCATTTGACCGAGTATGGCATCAAGGAGCCGTAGCAAAACTGAAGTCAATGGGCATCAGGAGGAAAACTCTTCACTGGTTGGAGTCATACCTAGCGTAAAGGAAGATGGTTGTGGTTGTTGGAGGTCAATCATCTCAGCTCCAGGACATCACTGCAGGAGTTTTTCAGGGTAGTGTCCTAGACCCAGCCATCTTCAGCTGCTTCATCAATGACCTTCCTTCGGTCCTAAGATCAGAAGTGGGGATGTTCGCTGATGATTGCACAATGTTCAGCACCATTCGTGACTCTTCAGGTACTGAAGCAGTCCATGTAGAAATGCAGCAAGACCTGGACAATATCCAGGCTTGGGCTGATAAGTGGCAAGTAACATTTATGCCACACAAGTGCCAGGCAATGACCATCTCAAACAAGAGGGAATATAACCAAGTCCCCTTGACATTCAACGGCATTACCAAAGCTGAATTCCCCCACTATCAACATCCTAGGGGCTACCATTGACCAGAAACTGAACTGGAGTAGCCATATAAATACTGTGGCTACAAGAGCAGGTCAGAGGCTAAGAATCCTGCGGCGAGTAACTCACTTGACTCCCCAAAGCCTGTCCACCATCTACAAGGCACAAGTCAGAAGTATGATGGAATACTCTCCACTTGCCTGGATGAGTGCAGCTCCAACAACACTCAAGAAGCTCGACACCATCCAGGACAAAGCAGCCCACTTGGTGGGTACCCCATCCACAAACATTCAGTCCCTTCACCCACCGATGCACAGTGGCAGCAGTGTGTACCATCTACAAGATGCACTGCAGCAACTCAACAAGGCTCCTTAGACAGCACCTTCCAAATCCGCGACCTCTACCAACTAGAAGGACAAGGGCAACAAATGGGAACACCACCACCTGCAAGTTCCCCTCCAAGTCACACACCATCCTGACTTGGAACTATATCTCTGTTTCTTCACTGTCACTGGGTCAAAATCCTGGAACTCCCTTCTTAACAGCACTGTGGGTGTACCTACCTCACATGGACTGTAGCGGTTCAAGAAGGCAGCTCACCACCACCACCTCAAAGGCAATTAGGGATGGGCAATAAATGCTGGCTTGGCCAGCGATGCCCACATATATATTTTTAAAAAAAACAATCCCTGCCCTGTTAGGAACCTTCGAATACATGCAGGGTTCAACTTTATTTATCACATGGAAATAGGTATGGCTGATCCTACATTGCGTGATCCTCTGCTCCTGAGGATCCGTATGCGCCAAAGACAAAATCAACCGGCAGGTGTGATCCACATAGAGGCCCCCGGTTGTGAGCAGCAGCCCCCAAGGGGAGCTCGCCATTACGATTGCCGTGCATCTAAAGGCCCCACATGACATACCATCGGATGTCAGAGCACCAGTGTCAGAGGCGATTGCGCATATAGAGAGGGTGGTGACACATCTCAGTGGCCTGCTCAAAGTTGACCTGCAGCCCATGGGATTCAGTGGACATCCTATGCCTTTGGTCCTCATAGTGGTAGTGGTTCTCAAGCTTGATGCCTCTGCAGCTTTTCAGGGGCCCACCAGAGACCTTTGTGGGGTCACACAGTCAGCAGTGCGCCGCTGCATCAGGGAGGTCACCAATGCCGTGCAGCGGAGGGCCAGTGAGTATGCTTCAGAATGGACACTCTCAGCCAGGCCCAGAGAACGATCAGTTTCGGCACCATTGCCAGAGAACCATAGGGTGTAATGTTCATAGACTACATTCATGTGGCCATCAAGCCTCCTGCCAGGCTACCACCTGCAGATGTCACCATTAAAGGAATCCTCTCAGTTTAGGTGAAGCTGGTATGTGATCACCGCAGATGCTTCATGCAAATCTGTGACCGCTTCTCAGGCAGCTGTCATGACACCTGGGACCTGTGCCAGTCACAGCTGCCACTGCTGCTCACTGACTTGGCTCAGATGGAGGGGGTGGCTTCTTGGAGATAAGGGCTATGCCTTGCAGACATGGCTCCCAACACCACTGAGAGATCCCACCACTTATGAAGAGGAGAGATACAATGCCAGCCAGTGAGCTACAAGAGCCACCATTGAGCAGGAGATCAACATGCTGAAAGTGCGCTTCCAATGCCTGGATAGATAGGGTGATGCCCTGTACTTCGGGCTGAAAAGGCAAGCTTCTTTCTTTGCTGCTCTGCACAACTACGCACCCAATAGGGGCCAGGCCTGGCATTATGATGAGAGACGTCAACAGTGTTCTCATAGTCCGAGGAGGAACCCTGAGGAGCTACAACATGAAAGATGCCTGGGAGGGCAGATAGCACCCAGGCTCTGCACGCAGGGCCAGCAGTGAGCTAGGGTTGTATGGCAGTGGCTTCTCTCATCCATAGGAAACGACATGAGCTCTGCAAGCCATACATCACTCTCGCTCACCTGCTGTGCACCAGTCCATATCTGCAGTATCTCTGTGTAAATCATTAGAGGCAGCAGCTGACTGAGCCAATGTCCATGTCACTGCATCCGTGGAGATGCTCATGAGTAATGGTGGCATGGTAATGATATTGCATACGTTGGCTCTCCTGAAGGGCCAACGGTGCAAAGGGATGTGACATTGGCGTTACATGCTGGCACACATCATTCACAGAGAAAAGGACACACATGCTGGAGAGGAACATTTAGTGAAAGACGTATTTACATTGCTGTGACACCCGTGCATTCCCATTTGTTTCAGTGTGTTCTCTGTAAACCTCTAATACTTTTTATGGTATATTTAAGTCTCACGTCCTGGAATGTGAAAAATTAAGATTAATCACCCAGGTGCGGCACGCCTACAAGAAGGAATGTTACACGCAAGTGGAAGAAGAGGATCACAGGACACTGGGACACAGTAGGGTAAGTATGTGGCTACGAAGTGCTGGGGTAACTCAGCAGGTCAGGCAGACAGAGAAGCAGAGTTAACTTTCAGGTCTGTGAACTTGGACAAGTTAACTCTGCTTCTCTCTCCACAGATGCTGCCTGATCTGCTGGGTTTCTGCAGCACTTTCTGCTTTGCTGCCAGATTGACAGCAGCCCCACTCTTCAGCAGTCAGGTAAGTATTCTTTGACAGCTGTCAGGTAGTAGGTGCTGGGGCGCCTCTCCCCGCGTTATATGGAGAGGGTGGCTTGGCACTGTGAGGCTAATGAGCCCCTGCGTGTAATATCGCGGGGGCTCTGTGGCGGCCACTAAATTCGGGCACCCCGCTGAGTTTAAAGGGCGCCACCGCGCAGCACAGTGCCCGAATAAAATTCAGCGCATTGTAGGAATTCCATTCCCTTATCCTTTTTACCTACCTCTTCTGTCCAATTAATATCCGGGTAGTTGAAATTCCCATTGCTTATTATTCTATGTGTTTTGCTCATTTCCCTAATTTGTTTGCATATTTCTTCCTCCACCTACCTTCCACTATTCGGTGGTCTGCAGGCTACCCCTATTAGTGTGGTTGATCCTTTATTATCTTTTATCTCTATCCAGGAGAAAGCCAAATACAATGTAGGGATGAAGATATGCAAATCTTTTCATAATCTTAAAAAAAGGGCAGGATTTTACCCTTGGCAAACTGGAGCCGTCCGCCAACTGAAAAGTCGGTGGCGAACCCGCTTCTGCCTGGCCTGGGGATCCGACCCACATTTTGCAGTTCTCCAGCCTTTAATTGTTGTGAGACTGGACTTCCACCCACTTGAGGCAGGAAGTCCTGCCTAATGGAGCTTCCGGACAATCAGCAAGTTGGCAGCTCTTAGTCCCAGCAGCGCCACTGGCAATGGTGGCCACTGCTGGGACTGCAGCCCAGCATCGCGAAGATGATGTCAGGGAGCCCCGGAACCAAGGTAAGTTTTTGTTGCCTCGCCGGGGTGATCGGTCGGGCCCCGGCGAGGCAAGGGTGGTTGATTGGGGGGACAGGAGGGTGGTTGGGGCAACGGGGGCGGCCCTCCATCGGGCACAGGGTGACCAATCATGAGGGCACCCCTCCCCCCCCCAGGCCGTCCGAGAGCCGCTTGCTTTTGTCAGGCGGCTTTTCTCAGACCTGGGCCACCCGCTTGTCAAGGTAAAATCCCCGTGGCGATGGGCGGAGGCCCTTAAGTGGCCGTTAACTGGCCATTTAAGGGCCTTGATTGGTCTGGGGTGGGCAGGCGGTTTTTGGCAGCCGCCGCCCTGCGTCATGTGGAGGCGGGAGCAGGTCGGGAAGGGCCCCCCCGAGCCTCCGCTCTATTTTACGCCCCCCCCCCCCACCACCTTCCCACTCTTTGGGGGGGAGCATAAAACTCCGGCCAAAGAGTTATGCCCTGAGACAACAAGTTACAAGAAGTTAAAAGAGTAGACTAAAGTGAGGGGAACTTTAAGGGTGAGTAAATAGATTATTTTCATTAAGTGAATATTATAGTCAGGCTGGCACAAGAGTGGATCTTTAGGGATTGGAGCTGGAGACCAGGTCAATCAGGAATATAGTTTGCATGACATAGAGACAGGTTCTGATGGAAAGCAAGGAAATTGGGGTATTGTGTTGATTCAGGTTTGTAAAGGAAGCAGGCAAGGTAGGAAAGTCTTTCAAGCTACTCATATATTAATGAACAAGTGCCAGAAAGTGTCCAGCACTGAAAAAGGAAACAAGATCCAAGAAGTTAAGGCAGTTAGAAAACCAAAGGGACAACTTAGATCTAAAAATGTAGGTTGCCGATCACAGAGCTTGTGGTGATTCTGCACACAAGAAATTGGATAGCCATACATGTTTTAAGAAGAATACCCTGTAGCTGGGACCATTGTCTACCTGGAGCTAGTGTGGTACATATTGAGGAGAAGTTAGAACAGATATTGAAGGGGACTTGAAGAGACTCAATGTGATTGTTTAACATTGGGAGATGCAATATCTTAAAAGCCACCTAAATGAGAACTGGTTCAAAGTTTAAAAATAGGAAATTTAAAATAATGTCTCTGGAATACTTCCAGTATTTAGGAAAGTGGGGGAATTCACCAAGAAAATTAAGGAATAAACAAGTGGATGGCAGTGTGGAATGAGTACAATAATGCTACTTTCATAAAAGACTGAGAACATTTCCAAAATAAAAAGAAATTAGGTTGTTGGTCCTGGGATTCCTTATTCTTTATGTAATGAGTTGTTTTTAAAGGGATTTTTTTCTGATGTATTCTCAGCAATACTTTGCAATGTCTACTGAAAACTAGGAATCTAAACTACCCCAGTTGACTTCATGTCCAATCAAAAATGCACCTACATAAAGGTCAATGTCAATACTGTGTATCTAGGCAGTAGAAGGTGTGTTGTTTTAGAAAATATGCTGCCATATTTGATCAAGGCAAACAAAGTATAAATATGTAAAAGAATGACTGTAGCACACCATTGGGAAACAGAATACATAAAAGCACATAACATCAAGACATAATTTTATCAGTCATTTTTCTTAAAGCTTGTCAGTACATTGGACTTAATTTATTTATTGACAGTAAGACAATGTTCCAATGAACTTTGTAGTGCTAATTTGATCGGAAAAGCTTCCTACTGTTCAGCACAGAAAAACACTTTGCATTCTTGGAAAGCCAACAGTTCAATCTTATTTTCCAGCCAGAGATATATTTCTGTTTTCTTATGCAGAGTTTATGTAAATAAATCATAAAATAAAAGCATAAACTACATACTAAACTACAAGCTATACAAATCAGGAAATACATCACAGATATTTTCACAATCACTGTTCACATACTCAAACAAATGCACTTCATAGAAACAGCCTGCATATATTGATATCTGAAGTGAGATACAAGATGCATTGCAACATATTATTCTCATTCTTTTATCATTATATATGGTTTGCATTTGCAAACACTAGCTGTTGTGTAATACTTCTCCATTTGCCATTTTTTTCTGGTAGAATCACCCTATTGTCAATTAAAGCCTCGCTCGGGTATAAAATTAAAACCCAAGCCAGGCCCAACCTGACCACAGCCAACCCGACCCGACCTGAGCTCAAGCACCTTAATTATTTTTCGCGCCCGTTCCTGTGACTTCCCGGAAGCAGTGTCCAGCCTGACCCGACCCGAGCCCGAATCCTGGACTCGGAATTTTGACCTGACCTGACCCGAATTTGCTCGTGTTTGGGTCGGGTAGCCAGGCTTTATTGTCAATGCACTTTATTAAGGCGCCCAAAGTAAAACAGTAGAAAATCAGAATGTATCTTAGCACGGAAAGCAACGAGAAATCTCCTGCCCCTTTTCAGGATTTCTAACTACTTTTCCACAGAAGGATTTAGATATGATTTAGATGGAGTGCTACTTTTTAAGTTAAATTTAACTCACAAGTTAACATTTCCACTACCAGCAGAAGTCGGGGGAAGGAGACAGAGAGAGATGTGGATTCAAACCAAGCTAGATAGGTAACATTCTATGGGTTATCTTCAGCTGAGACAATGGAAGCCCAGTTAGAGTACCCTGCAAACATTTTCAGACACAATGTGTTGGGATGAAGTTGTTCATTTTGAATGCAGCAGGAGTTAGTCTATTAGAGGCTTCAACCAAGGGACCATAGTTTAACTGACAGCTCAATTTGTCTCCCTGTTGACGAGGAGAGAGTCGATAACCCCCATGTTCCTGTCATGGATATACTCACCTTCCTCGCCAGGTACATCATGGTGGCCGGCAGCAGCACTGATGTCAAGGATTCATTTGGGATTTGGACCAGCAAGCGACAGGTCAAGGTGACCTTGAAGGTGGATGCCAACAGAGCCATCATCCATCCTCCCTCCAGCTTCGCTATCGGGGGAAGTCGCAGCTTCTTAGTCTATGCGGGGCAGCCCAGAGTTTGTCGCACCTGTGGCACATCTGGTCATGTGGCAGCTAACTGCAGCACAGTCGTCTGCAAGAACTGCAAGAAGGAAGGCCATCAGACCAAGGACTGTAAGCAGAGTAAGTGCTGCAACCTGTGTGGTGAGGCAGGCCACCTCTACAAAACCTGCCCCAAATGCTGCCTCAGTTATGCTCAGGCGGCAAGGTCCAAGGAAAGGCCGGGAGAAGGAACAGCGAATGCGTCTGGTGCTGGAAAGGAGACAAGCAACCCTCTCCGCAGCAAGGAAAGTCGACCTGAGAAGGAGAAGAAAGGGGAGGCAGCTGAAACCAGTGATCCAACACCTACCCCGTGCCCGGAAACCGCTACTCTACAGACAGAATCAATGGAGGAGGAGGCAGCAGATGGACAAACTGGTCAGTGGCAGGTGGTACAAAGGAAAACCACAAAGAAAAAACCTCCAAAAGTGGAACAGGCCACCACACAAACCAGTGGCAAGAGGAGGCTACCGTCTGAGACAGACTACGCCAGCTCCTCCTCATTGGAAGTGGAAGGGCCGGAACGACGGCACCCGCAAAAGAGGCGACAAAACTCAAAGGAGCTTGAAGATAAAGCCCCCCAGCTCCGGGGCACTGGAAGCTGTGATGGGCCCAGCGCGCCCCAAACCCAAAGTGCCAAACCTAGTGATATGCCCAGTGCATCCCAGCTCTGGGACACCAAGAACAAAGAAGCGTCAGGAGCATTCCAGCTCCGGGAAGCCGGGAGCAGTGATGTTTTCAAGGAGGAACAGAGGGGAAAGACACCAACAGCAGAGGACAGCCCAAGTCTTGCTGCCTACAAGACCCCCCCCCCCGATGTCACCCCAGTGGAGCAAACCCTGCATGAGAAACCAGGAGGAGTTTCTGAGCCCAACGAACTTGAAACGGCTTGCATACACTGTGGGTATGCAGGAACATACGGAAGGACTGGGACTAGCGAGGACAAATGGTATGGGAAGCAACAACTAACTGAAAAATGGGTATAAAGATTGCTGCAATTAACGTGCGTAGCATTAAATCCACTACGTGATGTGTTTCAACCTTGGACTACCTCGCCAAGGTCAAAGCCGACCTACTGTTTCTGCAAGCGTGTGGAATACCACATCTCAGCACCTACAGGCAATGGTTGAGATGGTGGTCTGGGGGATATGATTCCCGTTCCATGACCTGGGTATTCTGCTGCGAGGAGATAACTTCACCATCTTGGAAGTTAAGGAGGTGGTGGGGGGGGTCGCCTCCTTGTAGCAGATGTAATGTACAACAATGCTCTGCTCCGGTTGATCAACGTGTACACCCCGGTTCAATGCAGCGAGCGGCTGACCATCTTCCAACAGCTCCCACTGTTGCTGGCGACGTCCAGGCCAGTCATTCTCGGCGATGACTTCAACTGCATCATGGATGCAGCTGGACGATCCGGCAGTGACGACAGCAAACTGGATGCTACGTCCAGATTCCTAATGGCAACAGTAAAAGATGCCAAGCTGAATGATATCTTCAGGAAACCTGCAGACGGAACGCAGCATAGATACACCTGGTCAAGATCGGATGGGTCTGCCCGTTCCAGGATTGACTTCCTGTTTGTGTCCCCTGCTGTCACGGTCAGATCCACCGACGTCAAGCCTGTCGTCTTCTCCGACTACTGCCTCTTACTGGCCAACTGTCACTTACCGGACAACCAGCAGGTTGGCAGGGGGACATGGAAGCTCAATGCTACACTGCTAACCCCAGAGAACGTTGAGGAACTCAAACGGGATTACAAAGGTTGGAGAACTGTGAAACCCCTCTTTGAGTCTCCAGTTCACTGGTGGGAGGTGATCAAGGAGAACATCAAGAGCTTCTTTATCTCCAAAGGTGTTCAGAGGGCGAGAGAGAGACAGACGGAAATGTCCCGACTCCAGAAAAGAATGCAAAATCTGCTCCGGTTGCAGTCTATGGGGGTCAAGGTCAAGGAGGATCTCCAAGAGGTGAAGAGCCAGCAGGCCTCACTGTTTGCCACGGAGGCCTCCGATCATCTTCTGGTCCAGAGTCCGCTCCGTTGAGCAGGATGAGATGTGCTCGCCTTACTTCTTCCAAAAGGTACACAGAGAGAGCTCTGTGATCAGCAGCCTGAAGGAAGAGGAAGGCTCGGTAACGTCTTCGCAGTCCGACATACTAAGGACCAGCAAATCCTTTTATGCTGGGCTGTACGACGTGAAGCCCATGGACAGCACGGCTTCCCTGTCCTTCCTGTCATCTATCACGGAGGTCTTAGATGACAGCATGAGGGAGAGACAGGACAAACCGCTAACACTGGATGAGCTGACAAACGCCGTCAGCTCCTTTGAGACGAGTGGAACTCCTGGAAGCGACGGCTTACCGGTTGAGTTGTATATTCAGCTCTGTGGGATTGGGTTGGCCCAGACCTGCAAGAGGTATACGAGAGTATGCTTCTGGCCGGCAGCATGTCAGAATCCATGAGGAAAGGCATCATCACCCTCATCTACAAGCGGAAGGGGGAGAGGGTGGAAATCAGAAATTGGTGGCCCATCTCACTGCTTAATGTTGACTACAAGATTCTGTCCAAAGTCATCACCAGTCGGGTTAAGTCTGCTCTGCAGTTGGTGATTCACCCTGACCAGACCTGGCAGGAAGATCTCTGATAGTCTCGCGCTACTCAGGCATATGATAGCCTATGTACGGGTCAGGAGGATGGACACCTGCCTCATCAGCTTGGACCAGGAGAAAGCTTTTGATGGACGTGCTCTGCAAAATGGGGTTTGGAGAGGGAATCTGCAATTGGATCAAACTGCTCTACACAAACATCAGTAGCGCAGTCTCAATCAATGGGCGGGAATCAGAAGGTTTCCCGATCCAGTCTGGGTTCAGACAGGGCTGTCCTCTCTCCCCTGTCTTGTTTGTTTGCTGTATCAAATCTTTTGCTGAGTCCATTAGGAAGGATGCGGACATAAGAGGAGTGACAATCCCAGGCAGTGGAGGCACTCAGGTAAAAGCCTTCCTGTACATGGACAACGTTGCCGCCTTATGCTTGGATCCACTGTCTGTGCGCAGACTGATGAGCATCTGCGACCAGTTCGAACTGGCCTCAGGAGCCAAAGTCAACCACGGCAAGAGTGAGGCCATGTTCTTTGCGAACTGGGCTGACCGATCCTTTGTCCCCTTCACCGTCAGGTCAGACTAATTGAAGTTGCTGGGGATATAGTTTGGAAGGGCCGGGGCGTGCACCAAAACCTGGAAGGAGCGAGTAGCCAGGGTACACCATAAACGGAGCATGTGGGAGCAGCGATCTCTCTCCATTGTGGGTAGGAACCTGGTCATCAGGTGCGAGGCGCTCACATTGCTGTATGTGGCGCAAGTCTGGCCCATACCCCACTCCTGCGCTGTGGTGGTCACCCGAGCCATTTTCTGCTTTATCTGGAGATCTAAAATGGACCGAGTCCGGATGGACATGATGTTCAAACCTCTGGATAAGGGCGGGAAAAATGTACCCAATGTCACCCTCATCCTGATGACCACTTTCGTGTGTGGCTGCATCAAGCTGTGCGTAGAGCCCCAGTACACAAACACCAAGTGTTACTAAGTGCTAAGGTTTTATCTGTCCCCGGTGTTACGAAGGATGGGCCTGGTCACATTGCCGCGGAACACTCCATCCAGTTTGACCGTGCCATACCACCTGTCCTTCGTGGGAATGTTTCTGCGGGAAAACACCTTTGACCACCAATCCATCAGGCAGTAGTCTGCACGGAATGTCTTCAAGGCCCTACGGGAAAAGGAGATGGTCGATCCTGTCGGATGGTTCTCTGAGTAGACTGCCAAAGTCATTTGGCAGAATGCCTCATAACCAAAACTTTCAAACAAGCACCAAGACGTAGCTTGGCTGGTGGTGAGAAGGGCCCTCCCCATCGGATCTTTCCTGCACGCCCGAAGTCTCACCCTCTCCACACGCTGCCCTCGAGGTGGCTGTGGTGGGCAAGAGACTGTTGCCCATCTCCTTATGGAATGTGTCTTTGCAAAGCAGGTGTGGAAAGAGATGCAGTGGTTTTTGTTGAGGTTCATCCCAAGCAGCTCTGTAACACAGGAATCTGTGCTCTACGGGCTGTTCCAGGGGCGCACGCCGAGATAAACATCAACTCCTGCTGGAGGACCGTCAATTCGATGAAAGACGCTCTTTGGTCTGCCCAAAACTTGCTGGTCTTTCAGCGAAGAGTTGTCCACGACCGAGTGTTGCAGACTGGCACATTCCAAGGTCCAGGACTACGTGCTGAGGGATGCACTAAAGCTTGGGGCAGCCGCTGCGAAGGCTCAATGGGGAAAGACCACTGTGTAAGGTCCTCCCACCAAAGCGAACTGAGGGGCTGGACCCATGGGAAACCCCTCAGGCTGTATACGCCAAATATGGGTTTGCTGTAAAACGTACATGGCTTGTAGAATGGAAAGGTTGTGAGGCAACTCACTCCAGTATCGAAGAAAACTGATTTCTTTTGCACTTTTTGGAATGTCAACTTGGTGCTGTTTTGAACTGTTTTGTCATGTATTTTTTTACAGAATTTTATGAATAAAGTATATTTTTGGGGAAAAAAAAGAGAATCAGATGTGAAACTGCCAAATTCCTGTGCAGTGAGAGGACAAAGGGACACATTTCCTGGGGAATGGGAGAGGAAGAAGAGAGAGATAGGATTTTTTTTTTTTATAGAGATACAGCACTGAAACAGGCCCTTCGGCCCACTGAGTCTGTACCGACCAACAACTACCCATTTTATACTAATCCTACATTAATCCCATGTCCCCTACCACATCCCCACCTTCCCTCAATTCTCCTACCACCGACCTACACTAGGGGCAATTTACAATGGCCAATTTACCTATCAACCTGCAAGTCTTTGGCTGTGGGAGGAAACCGGAGCACCCGGCGGAAGCCCACACGGTCGCAGGGAGAACTTGCAAACTCCGCACAGGCAGTACCCAGAACTGAACCCGGGTCACTGGAGCTGTGAGGCTGCGGTGCTAACCACTGCGCCACTGTGCTGCCCTAATTTAAAATATTGAATTAAAAACTTTGTGTTTTACTGAAATTAGTCTGTGAAAAATAACGAAGAACATTTTGTGTGTTCGAGTGATTTTTTTTTGGTTATGATTTTGTATATGATGGACAGTTTACAGTAAAAAAAAAGCTACGTCTCAGCGACTGATGGATTGTCAAACAGCACATCCCTTCGGCTGTTCGCAATCAGCAGAATACTGACCGTACTCAACCAGCCGTACTTGCAAGACTCAGAACACAATGTCTAACATTAGATGTGATTCTGCAATTGGACACCACTTAATGAACAATGCTGAGTGTGCTAAGAATTAACTAGCAACCAATTTAAGATTATCAGTCGGGCTTACAGTATGGCTCACTTCGGCTTGCTAGAAGCAACATATGTTCATACACATGAACCTGTTCTCTGCCGGCAAAAGAAACATGTCCAGGCTTTGCACCTTTTTTGAATTAAACAAAGCATGGGAGCAATAGTTCCCTGTTGCATTCTCCATGGCAATGCCTTGACCATTTAGAGATGACTTGCCAACCAATCAGCACTCCTTTTCTTATGCAGTATAAATTGTTGCTCTCTGTGAAATTTGGTGTTCTTGTGTCTGATGAGTGCAAGATGAAAAGTTTCGACAACATGTCTCTCTTTTTCAGCAATACTAAAGCTAAGTTTTTTTTAAGTTTCTTCTCCATTCATCAAATTTGGCATTCAAATAAATAGAAGGTGGTAGTAATAACTGTAGTTAGGATAGCACACAAAATGCACCTTATACTACTGGCCATGCATTTCATTCTTGCCTAAAATGGCACTCAAACTATGGTAGCATGGTTTCAGTTGGTTAGAGCTGAACATACAAGACACTGTATTCATATTTTTGCCCCTCACTTCAAAAGAAAATTGGTCTGCATCTTATGCCTGTAGTGGGTCCAAGTTTTCAAGATGGAGTAATGAATGAAAATGTAACAGTAACTGACATGTAACCTGTGAGTGTTTGTTTTGAACTCTGACTTAAGGGACACATGAGAACATACTTTTTTTAAAGTGGAAAATATATAAAAATGGGGAAAGCCAATTTTTGCTCGATGAGAAATGAGGTAAGAACAAGTTAGTAAATAAGCTTGAGAAGGTAGTTATTTTAATGTGGGGAAGGCAAAAAGCTGTTAGCAGTGCAGAAATGCTGGGGCCAGATACAGGATTAATTTAGATTTAAAAAACCTTACAAAGTAGACTTAAAGCAGTGCATCAAAGAAACAAATAGCTATCTGTGTTCTGTTTCTGTTATGTATTCAGAGTAAAACTACATGAGGTCTTTACCGGGAGCAGCTGTGTTGAAAATGTTTATTTACACTTCCCAACAGAGAGGGCAGAAGAGAGGCAGTATACAAAAGATATTACAACCTCCCCACTTAAAAATTACTTTAAAATGTAAAATGGTCCTTGTATGTAATTTCCCAGAATTCAATAACAACCTGAAATTTAACAGGTTAAGTTGCACGCTTGTTACTATAATCACAACTAAAACATATATAACCAATACTTGCAGAATAATGTACATGTATGTCTTCAACAAAAATATCATCATAGACAAAAAGTAATGAAAGAAACTAATTATTTCTTCTTTCTTCCTACATACTTTCAATTAACCTACCTGGCTTCTTTCTCTTTCTGTCTGGGTGTCTTTTTCCATTTTCATTCACTTGACTCTGCTCTCCCAACATTTCAGACTGTGTCAATCCACTTTGACTACCAGCTCCTTAAGTGGGGACTGTGAAATTGATTGATTATTCTTATTCAAAGACCCTGATTCACTTTACTCTACCGGTCAATTCTATGCTACTGGCAAACTTGCAGTTTCTTTGTGACTTTTGCTTTCTTCCTGATTTTCTCTTGGAACTGTAGGAACTTGGACTATAGGAGGTTTCTCATGCAACAAAAACAAGAAATGCTGGATTCACTCAGCAGGTCTGGCAGCATCTGTGGAAAGAGAAGCAGAGTTAACGTTTCGGGTCAGTGACCCTTCTTCGGAACTCATGCTCTCCCTTTGTCAGATTTCCACTTTCAAGCAAATGATCGACATGCCACTGACTGAGTCTCTCACAAATCTTCACTAGATATGTTAATACACCTATTCTTCTTTACTCCAAACAAATAGTTCTCCTAATCACCTTGGTGGTTTTTCACTATGACCTTCTGACCAGCACTGAACTCAGTAAGTTTCAAGCCCTGAGTATCATGACTCATCTTCACTCTGTCTTGCTTTTCTCTTACCTTACTATTGACGTCTGCTTAAGCCTTGTCCTAGGAGTGTGTTTAAAAACTAACTTGTAAGGTGAGCAACCTGTTGCAGACTGTGGGGTTACTCTGTAAGAGAACAGAAAATTGTCTAGCCTGTGTTGAAGAGAAACATGGAAATTACTGCCTAGCTTGTCACCTAGTAAATACTTCTGCAAAGACCTTTTCACAATTTATACACTTCTTACTGCAGCACCATTTGATGCTGGGTGATATAGAGGTATTAGAGTATGTTTGACTCAATTCTTAGTCAGAAATTATTTAATTATTTACTATCTATATTGTATATACTGTATATATTATCTATATTAATGACTTGGAGGAGGGGGCAGAGTGTAATATATCCAAATTTGCTGACGATACAAAAATAGGTGGGGGGGGGCATGTTGTGATGAGGACCTAAGGAATCTGCAAGGGGATATAGATAGGTTTAGTGAGTGGGCAAAAACTTGGCTGATGGAGATTAATGTAGGAAAGTGTGAGGTCATGCACTTTGGTAGGAAGAATCAAAAGGCAGACTATTATTTAAATGGAGAGAGACTCCAAAAACGTGCAGCACAGAGGGATCTGGGTGTTCTTGTGCATGAAACACAAAAAGTTAGCATGCAAGTGCAGCAAGTAATTATGAAGGCAAATGGAATTTTGGCCTTTATTGCTAGGGAGTAGGAGTTTAAAAATAGGGAAGTCTTTTTACAACTGTACAGGGTGACGCCGTACGTGGAGTACTGTGTACAGTTTAGATCCCGTATTTAAGAAAGGATAGACTGGCATTGGAGGCAGTTCCAATGAGATTCACTAGGCTGATTCCTGGGATGAAGGGGTTGACATATCAAGAACGGCTGAACAGGTTAGGCCTTTATTCAGTAGAGTTCAGAAGAATGAGGGGTGGTCTTATTTAAATGTACAAGATTCTGAGGGGGCTTGACAGGGTAGATGTTGAGAAGATGTTTCCACTAGTGAGGGAATCTCGAACTAGGGGACATAGTTACAGAATATGGGGACACTCATTTAAAACTGAGATGCAAAGGAATTTCTTCTCTGAGAGTAGTGAATGTCTGGAATTCTCTACCCCAGAGAGTTTTGGAGACTAGATCACTGCAAGTATTTAAAGAGGAGGTAGATAGATTTTTGAAATATCAGGGAGTTAAGGGTGATGAGCTGGCACAAAAGAGGAGTTGAGCTCTGGGGCAGATCAGCCATGATCTTATTGAATGGTGGGGCAGGCTTGAGGGGCTGAATGGCCTACTCCTGCTCCTATTTCTTATGTTCTTACATTTCAAACTCTTATGCAAACTGTGGACCATTATCTGACACCACTTCTGGAAATCCATAAATTGCAAGCCAACTTCTCAAAACCTCAATAGTTTTGGCACCTGTGGTATTGGGCATAAACTCAACATTTATCCATTTGCTATAGCTATTGACCAAAACAAAATACTCTTTACCTTCCACTCCAAAGAAACCGACATGTACCCATTCCCATGGTTTTCTTGTGTTTGGCCTTGGAATAAAAGGAACATTGGATCATTTCTCATTCTGAGACACACTTCACAATTTTTCACCAACTCTTCAATATCTCTATCTACATTTGGATACCAAAAATAGCTTCTTGCTACTGCTTTCATATGGACTATCCCTGTATGCTGTTGATGAAGTTCCTCTAACAATCTCTCCCTAAACTTGGTGGAATAATGACTCTTAAACCCCATAGGAAGCAGCCTTGATCTGCACTTAGTTCATTTCTATGTGTGAAATACTCCTGCAATTTCTCATCATCACACTCTTTAGACCAGACATTCATGACATATTTGATTAATTTACTGAGCACCACATCCTTGCAAGTTTCTTCAAAAATCTCTTTGGCAGACACTGGCATGTCATTTATGTATGTGAAGTAAATTATAGATAACTCGTGGGCCAAAAATGAATTGGTCTTCATTTCCTCAATGTCAGCCATACTCATATGGACCCTGACTGTAAATAACTCAGCCCATTTTAAACATATGTTCCAAAGCCAATTTCTTCTCATCAGGGAGACTTTGTTCCCTTCTACTGCTACAAATGGCAAAAAATAGGATGCATTATTGTATTCCATCTTAACACTCACTTCACCTAATACTGGAATACTGTTATTGGAATAGCTAGTCAGTTTCACACCAGTTTTTGATAAGGGAATGTGACTTAAGGACTTCTTTTACTTTCCTTCCGAGATAACACACACTGCTGAGGCTGTATCGATGACTAATGTAAGTTGTGAATCTCCGATTTTCATTTCTATTATGGGTGCTTGAATTATATCTTCAACCCTCTTTCTCTCAACATCCATGTTCTGCTTTCCTTGCTTTCTGACGGAGTACAGCTCTTGATCTTCCTGCTTGATAACATCAAATTCTGTTTCCATATCTACCTTAGGCGCATTCGAGACATTCTAGGAACCTGATGTAGTTTTAGGTCGACCATGACCTCGACCTGGTGCATTGCTGCAACCTGGAGCTTTACCGCAACGTGGAGCATTACTGTTTCCTCTCTTTCTGCATGCCATCTGGATATGACTGACTTTCCCACAGGCATAGCACTTTGTCTGGAAATTGGAGCATTTGGATGGTTGATGAGTACCATGGAAATGATAGCATCTAAATTTCTGACTCTTGAATCTGTGAACTTGGCTGCTGGGTTCCTGCTGAAATCTGGTGCACCTCCCCTGCTGGCTCAGGAAAATAACTTCCTTGTAATCTGTCACTATCTCTTCCTGCCATTTTCATGGCTGTGGTCTCATCGCAGGCCTCCTTCCACATCAGCTTATTGCCTTTACTCAAAAGCTTCTCCTAGATTTTACTGTTCTTTAGACCTCCAATGAGCATGTCGCTAAGGTTGACTTCTCAGTTGGCACCATAACCACAGTGATGCAACAGTTTCTTTAATTCAAGAATATACTGTGCAATAGACTCACATTACAGAATATAACTCAGAGCACAATTTTGTTCTTAGTCGAGCCATAGGAGTCCAGAATCTTATTTATTTCAGAATAGTCCAAAGTACTGGGGTCTCATTGGCAACATTGGTTGAACACCATCTCAACTGCATTCGGCCCCATCATGGTGAGGAAAGCATTCACTTTATCCTGATCTCCAATTTTGTTAGTGTTGAGCCAAATGTGTAATTTTTGTCCATAATTACACCAGTCCTCCTTGTTAGGGTTGAATTCCCCCATTCTCCCAAAATATGTCTTCAGTGCCTTTTTAAAAAATTATCGTACTCACTGAGTTGTGGCTTAACTTGAATTACAGACATGCGAAGCAATCTATCAAATCTCTCAAACTTCCTCAAAATCGACTTTGGGAGTTCCGAAAAGTGTCAGAATGTTCTTCAGACAGTCTCAAATGAAATGCCAAAAAAAATCAATTCCATCCTTTTGTCGTCATGTTTCTGTTTTGTATTCAGAGTAAAACTACATGAAATCTTTCCTGGGAGCAGCTATGTTGGAAACTTTTATTTACACCTCCCAGCAGAGAGGCAGTAGACAAAAGATATTGTGATATAATCAGCCAGTTTAATAGTGTATTCTACAATCTGGGATATGAGAAGGCCAGAATAATGTTTTGCATATTACTTAAGTCTATATTCAAGACCCATCTGGATCATTTTCTTCTAGCTCTGTCTCAGTATTAGAGTCTTAGCTCCTTATTCCTTGTTGAATTGGGAACCTACCCATTTGTTGAATGTTCAGCAATTTCCGTATTTATGAAAAAGATTCCATTTTGATCAGTTTTAGTGCTTTATTTTTAATCCTTTTCGTCCAGTGTTAACTGAAACCAAAAGGAACAGCATACAATTTTACTTTTTCTGTCAATTTTTTGCCGTGCAGGCATTGAATCCTTGCTATGGTACAGTTCCACTGGTGCCAGTCTTACTCTGGTACCTCACCCAAGTGGCCATTCATGTGTAAGGCAGTGAATGTTGGAAGATTATTTGACTGAGCCCAAGCTTGTCCACAATGTATACGTTGTGCAGGAGTTGATGGATAATCAGGAGTGGGAAATCATAGCTGATTTTCGCATTGTAACCAGAAATGCTAATTACAACACCAGAGATTGTTAACAACACAAATTGGGCCTCAAAGTTGGGTCCTTCCTGCTGTGTATATAAGAAACACACACCGCCAGTATAGCATTAATGTAAAAGAGAGATATGTGGTCACCACCATTTGGAAATCTTGGGTTTGCGAATGAGTCATGAACACTTTTAGCAATTCTGGCTGGTAATGATGGTCGTTTTCTTCCTGACGAATGAAACTCAGCTGGAATATGGACTATTGGCTCCAGAACATTAGGAAACACGGTAATGACATAAAATTCCCTATTGCTGTCATGTTTTTATTGGGTGACCACGTCCACTAAAATAGCAGAGCAAGGAAGGTGACTCCCGTTAAACATCTGTATGATAATATGCCATGGCATAATTTCAGAGCTTTTATTTTTGTTTTAATCTGACAGCTATGTTGTTTAATAGCATGATTTAGTTTTGAATTCAGTTTATTATTTTAAGATTTAGTTGTGAAATATCTTTCCTTCCCAATAATTTTATTCCTGAGTTGTACATAAACCTACACACTTTTCAGAAAATTAATTAAATCTACTGTTTTGAAAGTTAAAATATATACATCTTAGGTCCAATTCTGATGTTTAGTTCTTGGTATATGCATAGGGTTATTGGTTGCCAGGATTTGGAACATCTCCCTTTGGGATTCCCTTTGGGATTCAGAGATTGTATTGCAAACCAGATTGAAAGATATGAAGGGTTTGGTGGATAACAGGAATTGGCTTATCGAGAGGTCATCTAACTTTGATTTTGATGACTTGAGGTAGGTCTGAAGGTAGAAGCCAAAACTATCTCATTATCTTCCTTTTGAACTGCAAAAATGATATATATGCAAGCAAAACATTATCCCTCGTAATCTTTCTTTTGCATCAACTTCATAGAATTGTATGAATTAACAAGCTAAATGTGACATCTTTCCTATCCTTGGTAGTTAGTATTTGCCAATTAATTTACAAGTTTAACTGTGACATCCTGTGCAAATATCTGTTAAGAAATATGCTATAATGTGAATGTGATGCCGTTGACATCAATTGAAGCCTTTTATCATAATATCTGATAGAAGCTGATGATTTTATTTCTGTGTAGTTATCAATCAAAATTTCTATTGACATTGCAGTAAACTGCTGTGAAATTGGTTAATGTTTACTAGGTCAATAATAATTCTCACCCTAATGAAGGTTTAACGGAATCTTGTCTTTAAACAAACATCAAATTATGGGTAATATGACCAGGTTTGTCTGTTTAGAGATTACACTTTGGAATTTTACTAAGTTACAGGAAATCATAATTTAAATCATGAAACGATCTGCAGTAGAGCAGGAGAGTGAGCTTTATCATGGTGATTCTATATTAATAACATTGATTTCTTTGGGAGATGTTAGATGCTGAACACAAGAGTACTTTATTTCAGCAGTACTCTATTTCTTTTGTCTGATTACACATGATAAATAACACATTAGTGACATTTAATGCATATATTGAAGTTAAATGGGATATCTCTTTAAAGTGTTCTTGACTCTTTTTAACCTATGGGCTTAATGGCATTTTTCATTTTATTGTGTAATTTGACTGTCAAAAAGTGCAGGGCTGAGGTTTCTGCTTCTGCCTGATTCTAATAGAAATGGAAAAGAGGATTTTTGTCATTTAGATCATTTTACTGTCTAAATGAAGTTGCTGCACAAATGAACATTTACAGATTAAAAATGCTACTTTTGGAATTTGAAAAAAATCTCATTTGATTTGAAAATTACTTTGCAGCTATGCTCCATTTCTGCCATTAGTCTAACTGCTAACAGCTAATGAGGAGGTAAAAGGAATAAATTAAAATCCAATATTTGTTCTGGAATTAATTGGTAAATGTTTGAAGTCTTTGAGATTGCAATGAGGATTTTAGAAATAGCTATGTCTTTAACATGCATCTTATCTAATGCATTTTTGTGATGAGAAGTAACAAAAGTGTAATGCTGACGTTAAAAGCATCACTAGCAATTTTTGAATAAGCATAAATTATGTAATTTTGAGTACTCAGCATTATATTTCTAATCCCTGCACAATGACATAGTGAATCCTAATATTTTAGAGCTAAGCTATACTTGGCACATAGAGTTCCATTTTTTTCAGTAATAGTTTGTTGCATGAATAATACTGTAGTTCATTTGTGCAAAAACTAAAGTTTGCTGACTACTGGAAGTTTAAAATGAGTTAAATGCATTATCAGTGAGGCCTCAATGCCACAATGCCCTCGGGTGGGAGAGGGTATATGTATACACACAGCCAATTATTTATATGTGCAATTGTAACAACTCCAATAGCTCATTGACGTAGATAATCTTAAATTGTTCAGAAAATACATGATAAGTAATTAAATAATATTTGAAATTTTTCTATATTTTCTGACCTAAATGAATAAGTATTTGATAAATATATAACCAAGGTGTATTAATATTACAAAAACGAATATATCTCTGAAACAGGAAAGGGTTTTAAAAAAACTTCTTTTCCTCTTCCTCTTCTGATGGCATCGTAGCTTCTTCTTAGCTATGGATCCAAAGTTCCTGGCAATTCTCTAGTATGTCATTCAAGTCATCATTCATGTATGGGTCTAGGCAATAACTGTCAGTAGGCTATTCAACATGGAGGATATCACAACAGAGACACATTCTGTCCTTCTCTGATGTCTGTACTTAGTTGTTTTCTTTCAAAGTCTTAAGGTATTCAAAGCTGCATGACTATTTAAAATATGCTGATAGAACAGATTTTTCACCATGCTAGTAATTCCTGATAAAACACTTTGGCTTTTTCTTACCGCACTCCTTTCTTTTGACTTTGGCTACAAATTTGTCTCCCACATCTTTTAATCATCAGACTTCAGACTGTGAAGATGGGAGATGAATATTACGTCACATGCTGGGTGAATTTCATAATGACAGATTGGAACACTTTTTAAAAATCTTAATCTTCTGTTTTTACAAATTGTTAGAAAATTTGGATTCAACATTGGAATTTAATATAGGTACAGTAGCATAGTGGTTACGTTACTAGACTAGTAATCCAAAGACAAGAGTTCAAATCCCACCACAGCAGCTAGGGAATTTAAATTCATTTAATAAAATAAATCTGGAATACAGACATAAAAACCCTTCTGGTTCATTAATATCCTTTAGGGAAAGAAGTCTGCTGTCCTTACCTGGTCTGGCCTTTCTGTGACTCCAGATGGAGTAGTTGACTCTTAACTGTCCTCTGAAATGGTCTAGGAAGCCACTCAGTTGTCAAGTAGACAGCCCATCACCACCTACTCGAGGGCAAGTCAGGATGGGCAATAAATGCTGGCCTTAACAGTGATGCCCATGAATGAAAAAAAAGCTCTGCTGTTGAAAACTTTGATCTTTGAACTCCATGCCATCAATTTTCATAGTCGCTGTTATAGCATGAAAATATATATTTACCTTATTAAAGTAGCAATACACCCAAATAAAATCTTAGATGATACCCATTTCTAGTGAATAACACTTGGGAATACTAACAGTGACATAGACTGAAAACTTGTTGAAGCATTTGAAGCTATGTGCGCTTTTAAGAGTGAAGATATATCATAGCAGGTCAAGTTTTTAAATCAACATAAGCAATTATCAAACGTCATATATGATATTTGGCAGAACTGCTTGAATTGTTAATACTTTTGCCACATTAGATATCACATTTATCCATACATATGTGCTTTTTGAAGCTTGTCAAGAAACTGAGGTGTATTCAGAAAAACAATGGTAATCTGATATTAGTCAGTTTGGATTGTTGCATGTAAAGTAGTTGTATACGTAATTGTAATGGCTAAAATACATAGAGGATTGTGTAAACGAAGAGTTCCTCATCTTGATCAGGCCATTTAGAAGCACTGAGATGTTGATGCTAGGAGAAAGAGTAGTTAAGTCTCGTTGAGCATTGATAGAGGACTAGGAGTAGCTGCCTGCCAATCCATTTGCCTGGGGATGATTGTGTGGTATATTGAGACATGAAAGTGAGGAGGGTGGGGGGCAGGGGGGAGAGCAACAAAATATCTAAAAAATTGGATGGGGAATAGAATGAAATGTGTAATGTTATGACCAGGTGAGAAAGATGTCTGGGGGTCTTTCTCAGCCTTATTGTAACAGGGTTTAATTTTTAAACACACCACGTTTTGAGCTTCCTCTTGGTGAATCCTTGTTCACCACTTTACAATTATAAGGCAAAGAAATGAGCATAGACAGCCCATCACCACCTACTCGAGGGCAAGTCAGGATGGTTTAAAGAAAAAAAGTGAAATTTATTAAAACTTAAACTTAAACTCTAATTCAATTAATGTCTACGAATACACGCCACGCCCCATGCTAGCATGAATGCATATGCGATACGCACATGTAAATAGACACAAAAAAGAGCAGAAGAAAAATTAAAGTAGAGAAGTTTGAGGCAATATTCGAAGAGTTTCTTGTTACTGTGCTTCGAGCTCACTGTAGTCCTTTTGTAGGTAGTTCTTGTTTGGAGGTAATTCTTGCTTTTCGTTGGGGCCCAGTATTCTTCTAAAGCCTTGTTCACTGTAGGAGACTTTTCTCTCTTGGGGTTCCTGTATCTTCAATGGATTCCAAAGCCGGTGAGAACAAGATGAGTGCAGACAGGAGAGAGGTCTTTTCAGTCTAGGAGCAAACAGCTTTCTGAGTTCAAATTCTCTCTGGAAAATTCAAATTAAAAAAACACCAACAGCCAGTTAGTCATGTGACTAAATTGGTCTGACTATGTCTGTTTGTGTATTTGGCCATCTTAGCAGTTAACCTGGAATGCTAGCCTCTCCATCTTCAATGTCTGGTAATCAAAAGATCATTGTGGATTAAATTGGAGTAGGGAGTGGCCCTTTGGCCTTTTCAAGTATTGTCTGTTACTATGCAAATGCCTTTCCAGTCAAGGGTCTAGTGTTTCTTTACTCCAGTAACAGTTTAAAAATTAATGTTCATGTGGCAAAATATGAGTGCCTTGTTCTTGGCAGGTGGGGGCCTGCATGACAGTAAAAGAAAATGTTCCCAGGGACTGTGTTGCTCTTTTGGGTTAGCAATTGGTTCTTTCATTTTTTTTTTGTGGAATGAAATGCGATTTGAAAAGAAACGGCACATTTCATTACAAGGTTTGAGAGAAAATAAGATACAGAAAGAAAAACCATGCATTTCTCTCATTCATTTCCATTTATTCGTTAATCTTAAAGATTATTAAAATTATCTTTTCTGGGTGCCAGTGCTGCTTTAATTTCCCCTTTTTGGCATCCCAGTAACCATGTGGTTCTTTGGGGAAACTTTTCTTCAGTTTGCCCATTGCCATGACTGCCTAGGGCCTGCTGAGGTAATAATTTTTTCTGGAGAGTTAGTAATGGGGGTGTCTACCCTGAAAACTCTCTCAGTGCTTTGCTAAGCCATGCAAAGGCTTTTTACTTCAGGTAGTTCCCTTTTCCTCTGACTGTGGGGGAGGATTCTTTGTTAATCTCCCCTTTGTTCTCTGGGACACTCCTACCTGCAGGTATGTGTGTAGACCTGACTGCACTCTCCTGTGGCACTTCAACTAGGTGAGACATCACACCTCCAGTTTCTGTGTCCCCTAGAGGCCTCTCTTTGTCTCTGCAGGTTCCTGTAAATGCTGTTAGCAACTCTGGTGGGGTGCTTCTAGAGCCTGCATTTACATAGGAGGATGTGGAGTCTAACTTTTCACATTTTTCGGGGTTGGCTGACCGGACAGCAGGGATTTTCATCTGGGATTCCTCCCAGACTTCCTTTAACCTGCCCTCTTGATCACTTTTTCCCTTTCTCTTTCTAAACTTTACCAGCCATGTGCCTGCCTGTCCCCTTTTGTTCTCGGCGGGGGTCCCTTACCATTCATCAGCCCTCTGCTGGAATGTCCTGCTAACCAATCAAGGACTCCCTCTGCTTCACTTTCAGACTGGGCAGCCTGTGCTAACTCTCGCAATACTGATTTGGCTTGCTGAGCCTCTGCTAGGGAAAATCCATTTGATTCCTTCCCTGGGTCTTCGAACTTTCCAAAGGAAGTCTTGGACAGGCAGACCTCATGGTCATCTGCCTGCAGTGCCAATTCAGTCTCCTCTGGGGGAGCTGGTTTGATCATGGCTTGATCCACTACATGTTCAGGGAAGCTGCAGGGAATCATCTCCTGCCACGGCGCTATCTCTCTGACCTCCTGCAGTCTTTCTTTCACTACTGGGGGGGGGGGGCTACCACCTTCACCCCCATCAGATCATTACCTAGGAGCAGGTCAACCCCATCCACAGGCAAGCTAGGGACAATCCCTACAGTCACCGGTCCTGAAACTAGGTCGCACTCCAGGTGCACCCGGTGTACAGGTACAGGCATACACTGCCCTTCAATACCATTCACCACCATTGTGGTGTTCACTGCACTCTCTGGGGGAAAGGTCAGTTCTTTTCCCAGTAAAAGGGATCTAGTGGCCCCTGTGTCCCTAAGAATCACTATGGGCTTGCTTGCCCACTCGAGGGGTATGGGGTTACTTTCCCTTCAGACACAAAACCCTGATAACCTTCAGGAATCCTATTAACTTTTCCTGCACTGGCCATAGTAAGCTTCCTGTGTTGCACTCTTTCTTTTGTTCCTTTTGGGCCTCCTTATCTCGAGAGACAATGGATACGCGCCTGGAGGTGGTCAGTGGTTTGTGAAGCAGCACCTGGAGTGGCTATAAAGGCCAATTCTAGAGTGACAGGCTTTTCCACAGGGGCTGCAGAGAAATTTGTTTGTCGGGGCTGTTGCACAGTTGGCTCTCCCCTTGCGCCTCTGTCTTTTTTCCTGCCAACTACTAAGTCTCTTCGACTCGCCACATTTTAGCCCCGTCTTTATGGCTGCCCGCCAGCTCTGGCAAACGCTGGCAACTGACTCCCACGACTTGTGATCAATGTCACAGGATTTCATGTCGCGTTTGCAGACGTCTTTATAGCGGAGACATGGACGGCCGGTGGGTCTGATACCAGTGGCAAGCTCGCTGTACAATGTGTCTTTGGGGATCCTGCCATCTTCCATGCGGCTCACATGGCCAAGCCATCTCAAGCGCCGCTGACTCAGTAGTGTGAACAAGCTGGGGATGTTGGCCGCCTCGAGGACTTCTGTGTTGGAGATACGGTCCTGCCACCTGATGTCAAGTATTCTCCGGAGGCAGCGAAGATGGAATGAATTGAGACGTCGTTCTTGGCTGACATACGTTGTCCAGGCCTCGCTGCCATAGAGCAAGGTACTGAGGACACAGGCCTGATACACTCGGACTTTTGTGTTCCGTGTCAGTGCGCCATTTTCCCACACTCTCTTGGCCAGTCTGGACATAGCAGTGGAAGCCTTTCCCATGCGCTTGTTGATTTCTGCATCTAGAGACAGGTTACTGGTGATAGTTGAGCCTAGGTAGGTGAACTCTTGAACCACTTCCAGAGCGTGGTCGCCAATATTGATGGATGGAGCATTTCTGACATCCTGCCCCATGATGTTTGTTTTCTTGAGGCTGATGGTTAGGCCAAATTCATTGCAGGCAGCCGCAAACCTGTCGATGAGACTCTGCAGGCACTCTTCAGTGTGAGATGTTAAAGCAGCATCGTCAGCAAAGAGGAGTTCCCTGATGAGGACTTTCTGTACTTTGGACTTCGTTCTTAGACGGGCAAGGTTGAACAACCTGCCTCCTGATTTTGTGTGGAGGAAAATTCCTTCTTCAGAGGACTTGAACGCATGTGAAAGCAGCAGGGAGAAGAAAATCCCAAAAAGTGTGGGTGCGAGAACACAGCCCTGTTTCACGCCACTCAGGATAGGAAAGGGCTCTGAGGAGGAGCCACCATGTTGATTTGTGCCTTTCATATTGTCATGGAATGAGGTGATGATACTTAGTAGCTTTGGTGGGCATCCAATCTTTTCTAGTAGTCTGAAGAGACCACGTCTGCTGACGAGGTCAAAGGCTTTGGTGAGATCAATGAAAGCAATGTAGAGGGGCATCTGTTGTTCACGGCATTTCTCCTGTATCTGACGAAGGGAGAACAGCATGTCAATGGTCGATCTCTCTGCACGAAAGCCACACTGTGCCTCAGGTTAGACGCGCTCGGCCAGCTTCTGGAGCCTGTTCAGAGCGACTCGAGCAAAGACTTTCCCCACTATGCTGAGCAGGGAGATTCCACGGTAGTTGTTGCAGTCACCGCGGTCACCTTTCTTTTTATAGAGGGTGATGATATTGGCATCGCGCATGTCCTGGGGTACTGCTCCCTTGTCCCAGCACAGGCATAGCAGTTCATGTCGTGCTGAGAGTATAGCAGGCTTGGCACTCTTGATTATTTCAGGGGTAATGCTGTCCTTCCCAGGGGCTTTTCCACTGGCTAGAGAATCAATGGCATCATTCAGTTCCGATTTGGTTGGCTGTATGTCCAGCTCATCCATGACTGGTAGAGGCTGGGCTGCATTGAGGGCAGTCTCAGTGACAGCATTCTCCCTGGAGTACAGTTCTAGGTAGTGCTCAACCCAGCGGTCCATTTGTTTGTGTTGGTCAGTGATTATGTCCCCTGATTTAGATTTGAGGGGGGCGATCGTCTTGATGGTTGGCCCAAGAGCTCTCTTCATGCCATCATACATTCCTCTGATGTTTCCGGTGTCTGAGGCCAGCTGAATATGACTGCATAGGTGTTGCCAGTAGTCGTTTGCGCAGCACCTGGCTGTTCTTTGTGCAGTGCTTCTGGCTGCTTTAAGTTCTGCGGATGTTAAATCGCTGGGGGCTTTCTTGTAGTTCAACAGTGCAATGCGCTTAGCGGCTATGACAGGTTCCAGCTCTTCATTATGAGATTGAAACCAGTCTGCATTTCTCTTCGCACTTTTGCCGTAGGTGGTCAAAGCTGTCTCATAGATGGCGTTTCTGATGTGGGCCCACTTGGTCTCAGCATCCCCTGTGGGAGTGTTTTGAAGGGCTGTTACAAGTGAATTTAGAAATTTTTGTAACAGCTGTGGGTGAGAAATTCTGCTAGTGTTGATGCGTGGGTGGCCCTTCTGCTTGGAAGGATGCAACTTCTATGGTCTGAGTCTAACCTTGCTGCACACCAGGGAGTGGTCGGTGTCGCAGTCTGCACTGTGGAAGCTGCGTGTGATTTGAACACTGTTTAAGGCGGCTCGCCTTGTGACAATGAGGTCTAGCTGGTGCCAATGACGCGATCTTGGGTGCCTCCATGAAACCTGATGACAGGGTTTAATGTGAAAGAACGAGTTGGTGATGCAGAGGTTATGATAGGTACACAACTCAAGCAGTCTCTGCCCGTTCTCATTCATCCTTCCAACGCCATAGCGCCCAAGGCAGGAGGGCCATGAGTCATGGTCGGCCCCAACCCTGGCATTAAAGTCCCCCAGCAGGAATAGGTGTTCAGTGTTGGGGATGCTGCTAATGATATGGAGTTGCTCGTAGAACTGGTCTTTAGCTTCAGGAGGGGAGCAGAGTGTTGGAGCATAGATGCTGAGTAGGTGTACTGGACCAGAGGTGGTGAGCAGTCGGATGGACAGTATGCGTTCTGAGCCATTTGAGGGAGGCTCTATCATGCTGAGCAAGGAGTTTCTGATGGCGAAGCCCACTCCATGCTGTCTTGGTTCTTCAGGATCCCTGCCCTGCCAGAAGAAGGTGTAGTCTTGCTCTGCTGGAGATCCACTCGCGGGGAGGCAAGTCTCCTGAAGTGCTGCAATGTCTACATTGAGTCTACTGAGTTCGTTGTTAATGATGGCGGTCTTCCGAGAATCGTTGATTTGTGTAAGGTCTTCCGACAGGCAAGGACACATAGTTCTGACGTTCCAGCTTGCAAAGCGAAGGGCTGGTACCTTCTTTCCTTTTTTTGTGTTGTTTGGTGTGGTGTATCAGTCCACCTTTCGGGAAATGACCCTGAGCTCCAAGCACCCATTGAAGCAGGTAGACTGTGGCAGGACAGAACCTTATTGACCGGCGACTGCCCGGTTTGAGGCGGGCGGTAGCTGTCCAGTGAGGTGCAATGACCTCTCCCACCGACAAAGGCAACCCGTGGCGCCCAGTTTCCACGCCAATTTATCTGGACTTATAACCCGTAACTGCTGCCTTCCGTGTTGTGTCAGTCGCTGTGAGGCAACTATAGAGTGACCACTCCATGGCGCATGCCTGGGCGAATTTATGGAGGTTGAGAGTTGCCCAGTCGTCAAAATCCCCTCTCGGCCTTTCTGGTGGGGTCCAAAGGAGTGCAGGACACGACGTTTGGCACCGGTATGGCTGCAGGAACTGCCGGAAACATGCCAAAGGTGACACATGACCGCCTACGGGGTTCCGCTCCGGATTATCTGTTCGGGTTTACTCCCTTAGCCTTGGTCTCTCCCGAGACGCTCACAAGGCAGTGGGGTTGTTAGGGCCCCTACACAGGTGTAGGATGGTGCCTGTGGGAGGAGGGGATGCGAGGGGGAGAGGTGGAGGGAGGGGGGGGGTGCAAGGGGGAGCTGGGAAGGGGGCTGTAAGGGGGTGGGGGGGTGCAGGGGAAGGGGGTGTGGGGGGAAGATGGTGCGAGGGGGGGGCGGGCTGGGACGGGGTTGTTGGGGGGTGAGCTGAGAGGGTGGAGCAGGGAAGGGGAAGGGGGGAAAAGGGGGGGAGGGGGGGAGGGGAAAGCGGGTGCAGGTAATAAGGTCCCTAGTGCCCACCATCGACGTCCGGAAAGCTCATCCACATCCTTCAGGAGGTGAAGCATCTTTTGGCAGATTTACAGAGGTGATTACATTCCCTAAGGTTTTTTTTTTCAGTGGTTTAAATAAAGGCATACAGCATTGCCAACAGTGCGCTGCAGATGCTCTCCGAGCCATCTCCTGCGGGCGCTTTGAAGTTGCGGCCGGGGGGCCGTTCGTGGATTTTTTGGGTGATCGGGGCACCTTTTCTCAAGACTTCTCTAGGGTCCTGCTGCTCCTTCTTCTGTTGCACACTTACTGCAGTTAAAGCCACAGCTTGTTCTGCTGTGCTTTGCATCAGGTTCTTGTCTTTACTGAGCGGGTGTGCCCTGATTAACCCTGCTGGTTTCCCTTTTATTTTCCAGCAGTCAGCTTTTAAATGCCCTGCTTTATTACAATGGAAGCACACAGGTCCCCGAGTCTCACTCTTGCTCACAGAACCTTCCTTTTTGGCTGGAGGAGGGCCCCCTGTGTCCCCTGCTTTCCTTTCTCTCCCAGGACTGCCTGGGCAGAGATCACCTTCCCACCCTTTGTCCTTTTTAGATTTGTGGGGATGATTAGGGAAGGTTTTCCCCTGGGAAACCAACTTGTAAATTAAATTAAAGCAAACTTTCAGAACGGCCGCTTGCTGGGCTCCTTGAACCCACTGCTCCTCTACATGGGTCTTTATTGAGAGTGGGAGAGAGTTTTTAAATTCCTCTAAAAGCCAGCTGCTTACTTCTTTCAAACTCCCGATAAGTTTGATTAGCTTGTTTTTTGAGGGTTCTAAACTTTTAGTGACAGGCTTCGGGTACTAATTCATATGCCCCAAGGATAGCAATTTTGGTCAGTTCATAATTTGATGAACTCTCATATGGCAGCAACAAATAAACCTCATGGGCTTTTCCAGTTAGCTTGCTTTGTAGTAAAAGAGATCAGGTCTCAGCTGGCCATTTTAGCTGCCTTGCCAGTTTCTCAAAAGACACGAAAAATGCTTCCATGTCTTCCTCATTGAATTTTGGAATTAGTTGGGCGAGTTTTAGCAATTTTGTACCCGGCACTGAATTGTGCTCCTCTGTATTGGCCATGCTTTCACTGGGGCTACTCCATCGCCTCCATATAGAAGCCCTCTATCTCAAGCTGCTTCAACTCTCTTTCTTCACATTCTTTCTGGAATATTCTGTCTCTCCTGTCTTTCTGTTTCTTCACGTTCCTTCTGGAGGGCTCTCTCTCTCTCCTGCTCCTGCCTCTCTTTTTCCTGTCTCTCCCTTTCTCTTTCCCTGCCTTCTAATTCAAGTTTCTTTTGTTCCAAGTGTATCTTTGCTAGTAGTACCCTGTCTGGTTCTACTTCTAACACTGCTTCTACTTCTTCAGATACAAGGGAAAAATGGTTGGCCACTAGCCTTAGGAGTTCCTAGCTTTGCCATGTACAGTGACCCCACACTGCTCAGCCACTTTTCTCAACTCCACCATAGACAGTGCTTTTAACTTATCCCAAGTTACTTTACCCTGGCTTAGAGAGCTACTCACTTCAGTTGCAGACATGTTAGTATTCAGTCACACACAACCACAAGAAAACTTGTATTAATCTTGCTCTTTTTTGATTGGGAACAATTTGGCTTCCCACTTGCAATTTCTCTTGTTTGTCTGTGGGTAAATGCTAGCACCAAAATTTCTGTTGCGACCAGGTGAGAAATGTGTCTCGGGGTCTTTCTCAGCCTTCACCTGGTCTTATTGTAGCAGGGTTTAATTTTTAAACACACCGTGTTTTGAGCTCCCCCTTGGTGAATTCTCGTTGACCACTTTCCAAGTATAAGGCAAATAAATGAACATAAATAGGTTTTCTTAGGTTTAAAGAAAAAAAGTGAAATTTATTAAAACTTAAACTCTAATTCGGTTAACGCCTACGATTACACGCCGCGCCCCACGCTAGCATGCATACACGATACGCACATGCAAATAGAGACAGGAAAGAGCAGAAGAAAAATTAAAGTAGAGAAGTTTGAGGCAATATCAGATGAGTTTCTTGTTACTGTGCTTCGAGCTCGCTGTAGTCCTTTTGTATGTACTTCTTGCTTGTAGGTAATTCTGGCTTTTTGTTGGGGCCCAGTATTCTTCTTAAACCTTGTTCACTGTAGGAGACTTTTCTCTCTTGGGGTTCCTGTGCCTTCAATGGATTCCAAAGCTGGTGAGAACGAGATGAGAGCAGACAAGAGAGAGGTCTTTTTAGTCCAGGAGCAAACAGCTTTGAGTTCAAATTCTATGTGGCAAGTTCAAATTCAAAAGAACTCCAACAGCCAGTTAGTAATGTGACTAAACTAGTCTGACCACATCTATTTGTGTATTCAGCCATCTTAGCAGTTAACCTGGAATGCTAGCCTCTCCGCCTTCAATGTTTGGTAATCAAATGTCCATTGTGGATTAAATTGGAACATGGAGTGGCCCCTTTGTCCTTTCCAAGTACTGTCTGTTACTATGCAAATGTCTTTCCAGTCAAGGGTCTGGTGTTTTTTTTAAAACAAGTTCTTTCTTTACTCCAGTAATAGTTTCAAAATTAATGTTCATGTGGCTAAATATGAGTGCCTCATTCTTGGCAGGTGGGGGCCTACATGACAGTAAAATAAAAAAGAAAATGTTCCCAGGGACAGTGTTGCTCTTTTGGGTTAGCAATTGGTTCTTTCAGATTTTTTGTGGGATGTGGGCTCAGCCCTTGAGCTGAGTGGCTTGCAATGCCATTTCAGAGGGCAGTTAAGAGTGCGTCAACCACATTGCTGTGGTCTGGAGTCACATGTAGACTAGACCAGGTAAGATTTCCTTCCCTAAAGGACACTAGTGAACCAGATGGGTTTTTACAACAATCAACATTGGGTTCATGGTCACCATTAGACTAGCTTTTTTTTATTCCTGATTTATTCATTGAATTCAAATTTCACCATCTGCCATGGTGGGATTCGAACCCGTGTCCCCAGAGTATTAGACTGGGCTCTACATTACTAGTCCGGTGACATTACCACTATGCCATTGCCTTCCCTCATTTCTGGGGCATGAATTTAAACTCATCTCGAGCTGCTGGGATGAAATGTGGCTGTAAAGAATGAGAGTTTAGCAAGTCTAACATAGTATCCATTGGGCACAGACCAACAATGCAGAATTACTCAAAGCGGATTACCAATGTCACCGATGAATACCCATAATAATAATGGAAATAGAAAGAACAAAAGAAAAGAACTTGCATTTCTATAGTGTCTTTCAAAACTTCAGGACGCCCAAAATGCATTACGGCCAATGAAGCAATTTTGAATTGCAATCACTGTGGTAATGTAGGAAATGTGGCAGCCAATTAGCACACAACAAGGTCCCACTAACAGCAATGTGATAATGACCAGGTAATATGTTTTAATGATCTTTGAGAATAAATGATGGCCAGAACACCAAGGAAAAGTCACTCCTCTGCTGTTCTTCAAAAGAGGGCAGATGGACTTTGGTGTAACATCTTATCCATTGGGCAGCCCCTCAGACAGTACAGCTGTCCCTCAGTACTCTGGAGTGTCAGCCTAGATTTTGTGCTAAAGTCTCTGGAGTGTGACTTGAATCCACAACCTTCTGACTTGGGGCTGCCAACTGAGTGACAGCTATGAAAGAGAAATCATGCTTGACAAATTTATTAGTTTTTTGAGGGTGTAACAAGCAGGGTGGATAAAAGAGAACCTGTATATGTTGTGTATTTGGATTTCCAAAAGGCATTCAATAAGGTGCCACATAAAAGGTTGCTACACAGGATAAGAGCTCTTGGTGTTGGGGTAATATATTAGCATGGATAGAGGATTGGCTAATTAACAGGAAACAGAGACTCTGGATAAATGGGCCATTTTCAGGTAGGCGAACTGTAACTAGTGGAGTGCCACAGGGTTCAGTGCTGGGGCCTCAACCTTTTACAATCTATATCAATGACTTGGATGAAGGGACCGAGTGTATTGTAGCCAAATTTGCGGATGATATACAGAAAGGTAGGAAATCAAGTTGTGAGGAGGACACAAGGGGCTTGATTTTCTTCTCCTGCCGCGGGGAGCAATGGCTGGCAAAAAAAAGTGGCCCCCACCGCGATCTTCCTCACAGCAGACCAGGATAATGAGCCAGTCAGGCCACTCACCGCCCCCCCCCCCCCCCCCCCCCACCTCCTCTCTGATCAAGTCGAGGGGGTGGATGCTCTGACGCCGGTAATGGCATCAGCTGCCTGTGCGCAGGCACTGGCGCCACCTTTAAAGGGCAGCCAGCCCTGCTGTGTCATTTAAATTGTTAAAGGGCTACCCCTCTCCCCCCCCCTAGAGTGTACCACTGAAAAATCAATTGCCCCTTCCCCCAATAACAATTAAATTCAACATTTGCCCTCTTCCCCTCCCCGCACAAACCGATCAAAGTGCAGAGGTCTCCCCTTCCCACGCACCCCTACACTAGTAATTTGCATTACAACCTGTTTTCCACCCCCCCCCCACCAACCACTGCACTAAAAATCATAAGTTCCCCCTTTCCCCATCACGGTAGTGCCTACTTTCTCAGGACGGGGAAGTGAAGGCACGTGAATGCTGGCCACCACTTGGAAGATCGTGGCCCGAAGGTAAGATCGCTGTTGATTTTATTTAAATGTGTTCATTTCATTAATTTAAATATATTAATCCGGGTCCTATCGCCCACTGGCAGGTAGGCCGCCATGTAGCCTCGTGGCCGCCATGCAAATCAGGCCTGGCACTCCTGCCGTTGGGCTCCATGGCAGGATGCTGCCAGTATGATCTTTAGGCCCCCACCCCCACCATGGAGCCTGCATCGGGAGCTCAGTAAAATCCCGGCCAAGATAGGTTAAGTGAGAGGGAAAAAATTTGGCAAATGGAGTATAATGTGGGAAAATGTGAGGTTGTCCACTTTGGCAGGAAGAATAGAAAAGCAGAATATTATTTACATGGAGAGCGACTGCATAATGCTGCAGTGCAGAGGGATCTGGGTGTCCTCATACAGGAATCACAAAATGTTAGCATGCAGGTACAGCAAGTAATTAGGAAGGCAAATGGAAATTTTCCATTTATTGCAAGGGGGATGGAATATACAAGTATGGAAGTCTTGCTACAACAGTGCAGGGTATTGGTGAGATCGCATCTAGAGTATTGCATACAGTTTTGATCTTTTTTAAGGAGCGATATACTTGCTTAGAAGCAATTCAGAGAAGGCTCACTAGGCTGATTCCTAGGATGAAGGGGTTGTCTTATGAGGAAAGATTGAGCAGGTTGGGCCTATACTCATTGGAGTTTAGAAGAATGAGAGGTGATCTTATGGAAACATAAGATTCTGAGAGCACTTGACAGAGTAGATGCTGAAAATATGTTTCCCTCATGGGGTTATCCAGAACTAGGGGGCACAGTTTCAAAATAAGGGGTCTTCCTTTTAAGACAGGGATGAGGAGGAATTTCTTCTATCAGTTGTTAATCATCGAAATTCTCTTCCCCAGAGAGCAGTGGAGGCCGGGTCATTGAATATATTCAATACTGAATTAGACAGATTCTTGATCTGCAAAGGAGTCAAGGGTTATGGGGGGCCAGGCAGGAAAGTGAAGTTAAGGCCACAATCAGATCAGCCATGATCTTATTGAAAGGCGGAGCAGGCTTGAAGGGCTGAATGGCCTACTCCTGCTCCTGTTTTTTATGTTCTTATGTTCTAACACCTGAAATACCCATACTGGTGCAGTAAAGCATACAGTAGAGAAAGCTGAAGTTAAGGCACATTTTGAGATAAAGTAGAAGACCTTACTTGTCATATGTTTTATCCAAAAACGTGCCTTAACTCCAGCTAAATCTCAGTATTGTCTCAATGATAGATTCTTATTTCTGAGTCAGAAGTTTATTGGTGCGATCCACACTGTGGATACTTGAGCATATAATAGTTTGACACTTCAGTACATCAATGAGGGAGAGTTGTACTGCCATAGGCGCTATCTTTCAAATGAGATGTTAAACTGAGGCCCCAACTACCCTCTCAGATGGGAGTTTAAAAATTCGAAGAAGAGCAGGGGAGTTCTTCAGGTGTCTTGGCCAATATTTATCCCTCAATCAGTATCTTTTTTTTATTCGTTCGGGGGATTGGGGCGTCGTCGGCTAGGCCAGCATTTATTGCCTATCCCTAATTGCCCTTGAGAAGATGCTGGTAATCTGCCTTCTTGAACCGCTGCAGTCCTTGAGCTGTAGGTACACCCACAGTGCTGTTAGGAAGTGAATTCCAGGATTTTGACACAGCGACAGTGAAGGAACGGCGATATAGTTCCAAGTCAGGATGGTGTGTGGCTTGGAGGGGAACCTGCAGATGGTGTTCCCATGTATCTTCTTCCCTTGATCTTCTAGGTGGTAGAGGTCGCGTGTTTGGAAGATGCTGTTGAAGGAGCCTTGGTGAGTTGCTGCACTGCATCTTGTAGATGGTGCACACTGCTGCCACTGTGCGTCGGTAGTGGAGGGAGTGAATGGTGAAGGTGGTGGATGGGGTGCCAATCAAGCAGGCTGCTTTGTCCTGGATGGTATCAAGCTTCTTAAGTGTTGGAGCTGCATCCATCCAGGCAAGCGGAGAGTATTCCATCACACTCCTGACTTGTGTCTTGTAGATGGTGGATAGGCATTGGGGAGTCATGAGGTGAGTTACTTACCACAGAATTCCAAGCCTCTGACCTGCTCTTGTAGCCACAGTATTTATGTGGCTGGTCCACTTCCGTTTCTGGTCACTGGTGTCCCCCATGATTATGATAGTGGGGGATTCAGCATTGGTAATGCCACTGAATGGGTTCAGACAGGGCTGTCCTCTCTCTCCTGTCTTGTTTGTTTGCTGTATTGAACCCTTTGCTGAGTCCATTAGAAAGGATGCGAACATGAGGGGTGACAATCCCAGGCAGTGGAGGCACTCTGGTTAAAACCTCCCTGTATATGGATGACGTCGCCGTCTTCTGCTCGGATCCACTGTCTGTGCGCAGACTGATGAGCATCTGCGACCAGTTCAAACTGGCCTCGGGAGCCAAAGTTAACCACGGCAAGAGCGAGGCCATGTTCTTTGGGAACTGGGCTGACCGATCCTTTGTCCCCTTCACCGTCAGGTCAGACTACCTGAAGGTGCTGGGGATTTGGTTTGGAAGGGCCGGGGCGTGCACCAAAACCTGGGAGGAGCGAGTAGCCAAGGTACAACACAAGCTGAGCATGTGGGGGCAGCGATCTCTCTCCACTGTAGGTAAGAACCTGGTCATCTGGTGCGAGGCGCTCACGTTGTTGCTGTACGTGGTGCAGGTCTGGCCCATACCCCACTCCTGCGCTGTGGCGGTCACCCAAGCCATTTTCCCCTTCATCTGGGGATCCAAAATAAACCGGGTCCGGAGGGATACGATGTTCAAACCTCTGGATAAGGGCGGGAAAAATATACGCAACGTCGCCCTCATCCTGATGGCTACCTTCGTGTGCGGCTGCATCAAGCTGTGTGTAGACCTCCAGTATGCAAACTCCAAGTGTCACTACGTGCTGAGGTTCTATCTGTCCTCGGTGTTGCGAAGGATGGGCCTGGTCACATTGCTGCGGAATTCTCCATCCAGGTGCCGTACCACCTATCCTTCGTGGAGCAGTTTCTGTGGAAAAACACCTTTGACCACCGATCCATCAGGCAGTGGTCTGCACAGAATGTCCTCAAGGCCCTACGGGAAAAGGAGATGGTGGATCCTGTCGGATGGTTCCCCGAGCAGACCGCCAAAGTCATTTGGCGGAATGCCTCATCACCAGAACTTTCAAACAAGCACCAAGACGTAGCTTGGCTGGTGGTGAGAAGAGCCCTCCCCGTCAGATCCTTCCTGCACGCCCGAAGTGTCTCCCCCTCCGTACAATGCCCTCGCGGTGGCTGTGGTGGGGAAGAGATGGTTGCCCACCTCCTTCTGGCATGTGTCTTTGCAAAGCAGGTATGGAAAGAGATGCAGTGGTTTTTGTCGAGGTTCATCCCAAGCAGCTCTGTAACACAGGAGTCTGTGCTCTACGGGCTGTTCCTAGAGACGCACACCGAGATCAACATCAACTGCTGCTGGAGGAATATCAATTCGGTGAAAGACGCCCTTTGGTCTGTCCGAAACCTGCTGGTCTTCCAGCGCCAAGAGTTCTCCACGACCGAATGTTGCAGACTGGCACATTCCAAGGTCCAGGACTACGTGCTGAGGGACGCACTAAAGCTTGGGGCAGCCGCAGCAAAGGCTCAATGGGGAAAGACCACTGTGTAAGGTCCCCCCCACCAAGCTGAACTGAGGGGCTGGATCCATGGGAAACCCCTCGAACTGTATCGGGAAAATTTTCGTTTGCTGTAAAATGTAAAAATGTATATGGCATGAGAAATGAAACGGAAGGGTTGTGAGGCAACTCATGATTGTATTGAAGGAAACTGATCACCCTTGCACTGTTTGTATTTTTTGACTTGGTGCTGTTTGAAACTGTTTGGCAATGTATTTTTTTTTACAGATTTTTATGAATAAAGTATATTTTGGAAATTAAAAAAAATCGGTGAGGACGAGGTCAAGTATGTTTTTCCCTCTTGTTGGTTCCCTCACCATCTGCCTCAGACCCAGTCTAGCAGCTATGTCCTTTAGGACTCATTCAGCTTGGTCAGTAATGCTACTGAGCCACTCTTGGTGATGAACATTGACATCCCCCACTCAGAGTACATTTTGTGCCCTTGCTACCCTCAGTGCTCCTTGCAGTTGGTGTTCAATATCAAGAAGCACTGATTCATTAGCCGAGGACTTTGTAGGTTGATGCCGGGTGGTCCGTCCGGTTTCATTCCTTTTCTTAGACTTGGTAGCGGTTTGATACTTGCTAGGTCATTTCAGAGAGCATTTAAGAGTCAACCACATTGCTGTGGGTCTGCAGTCACATGTAGGCCAGACCAGGTAAGGATGGCAGGTTTCCTTCCCTAAAGGACATTCGTGAACCATTAGACTAGCTTTTTAATTCCAGATTTATTAGTTGAATTCAAATTCCACCATTTGCCATGGTGCGATTCGAACCCATGTCGCCAGAGCATTAGCCTGGGGCTCTGGGTTACTACTCTAGTGACATTACCACTATACCACCGCCTCCCCTAAAACAGCTTTTATCTCATTGCTCTTTGTGGGACCTTGCTGTGTGCAAATCAATTGCCATATTTCCGTAAATTACAACAGTGACTGTGCTCGAAAGAAAGTACTTCTTTGGCTGTAAAGCAATTTGGGACATCCTATGTTTGTGAAAGACATTATACCAATACAAGTCCTTTGCTTTCTTTTTATTCCAGCAGCTGTGGACCTGAGTGTACTGTAACGATTGGGCAAGAAAAGGTGGAAGTATTGCAACCTCTAGTATTAACATTTGGAAAAAGTCATCTAAAAATAGTCTTTTTTGTCACCTCTTTCTATTAGCAGTATCTCAGTAAAAATTCCTTTATTGTGCAAATGTGAACAAAAAACATGGTTCCTTCCACCTTTAATACTTTGATGGTTGTGAAGCATAATTATCAGTACTGGTTTAAAATAGCTTTTATGAAATCAACTCATTACATCAGTTGAAGGACTTCAGTGTTAAAAGGTGTTGTAGAAGATGTAGTGATTCATGTAACCCTGCAAAAAAAAGTCAGCTCTGGCCTGAGTCATGATCTCCTAGATAATACATGAAAAAGAGTGATATTCTTGATAAGTATTATTTTGGATATATTGCTTAAGATGTGTGCACCTTCTTTTGGTGGGAATTGATTTTGATTTTCCTCAGCACCCTTCCTTGTCTCAAAATAAATCCTTGGTAGTAGCAAGTTACAACTTTAAACAAAACTTTGCCAGAGAGCTTGAGAATATAATTCATGGTTGGATTCATTTTATAATCAAATAGCAGTATTTACCATAATCTGCCTGGTTATCCAAACAGAAGCGCTATCACTGAAGATTTCTCTAATAGAATGTATAACGTCGTTGTACACATGATGTTGACAGACTCCTCACTGCTATTTTTATATTGTCAAGTGATGCAAACAAGAAATGTTGGGGGAGGGGTTAAAATCATGTAAAACTCAATGGAAGGCAGCCATTGTACTTACTTCCAGTGTAGTTATCTGCAGGCAATTCTGCTGTCCTTATGGATGTTCCTCTTGTATCTCAGACTGGTCAATTTCTACAGACTAAGTGCTCAAATTGAGCCATTTTGTTCACTTTAAAATAAACCCAGGCACATTATGCGTGATTTTTTGTTCACCAGCCTTTTCACAGGCCCCTTCTCTGGCTCTGTGATTGTAGAGTGAAACCTTGTGAGGGCCAGCATTTTCACTACAGGCATGTCAACTTCAATCTGCTCCGATTTGGTGTGAAATCTGTGCCATGGTGCGGGGCACAAAGGTCAAACCCTGGTAATTGATGTTGCTTATTCATCTGTTTCCAGTGTCTTTTTCCACACATTGGGTTTTGTTTGGATAAATTGTTTGAAGATTTACTGTAGTTCTTAAAGCCTGAGAAACAGCTCTGGTTAATCCTCAGTGTGGCTCCTGCTGCACAGTTTAAATGTCCCTGGTAGACAGGAATCTCAGCCCAGTAGACACATAATGGCACTAGACAAAAGATCTTTTCCAGACAAGATGTAGAGGACATCTTCTAGCGTAACAATTAGAGCAATTTCCAAACTAATTTACTATGAAATGAATTTGCAAAGCCATTTAAATAATGTTATAACAATGTTAATTGGTTAAAAATATTCCAAAACACTTCTTAATGATAAAATATAAGTTTGATATAAATCACAGCTGAATTTACAAATAATAGTATGTCATTAAAAAACTCATGTCCAAAATTGATCCAAAACTTAATTCATTCTATTTTGGATCATTACACACTTTAGTGCTGATAGTGGCAAATGACACCACTTGAAAATTAGGTTAATGTAAATTTTTTGGAAAGCATTAACCTGATAAACCTTAGCGTTCCAGAGAAAGCTCCAGTTCACATTATACTTCATTTTATCATAGTACAAAACTAATTTTTGTGCTTTTTAAAACTGAGGGCAATTTTGTGATGCAGAATTGCAATAAAACTTTTAAGTATATTATAAGTAATATTTGAAACTCATTGAATTACCTATGTAAAGCAGTGTTAGGCTTTTTAAAATTTGATTGGCTTTGCATTTCTTTTCTTATACTGACCATAGATTTTAAACTTTTAAAGAAAATATTGGCAAAATAGGTTACATTTGGGCTACTTAAGTAAATACAGGTGTCAAACATCTGTGTGTTTATTATTGATAATTTCTGCCACATTTTGCTCTTGAATGTGTGCATGCTTGGATGGAATGCAGTATTGTTGTTTGAGCCTGGTGGATATTGCACAATGGTTAACAGTATTTATCGTGAGTGAACAGAAGGGTAACCTTGGGATGGGCCTATTGTATAAACAAAAGATGAGTCTGTCTTTTGTACACTTAACACTGCTAACCACCCACTTCATCCCCAGTATGGATATTAAGGAAGTCTACTGTTGATACCGAAATGTGTACCTGGTACAAAAGTTGACAAAGCAGGAGCATTGTTATGTGCTACAATACATCCATTTAACAGCAAAACTAATTATAGATGGATATGTCATTTTTTATAGGTAAGATCAGAGAGTCATTTGGAAGCACGGGCTCCAAAGCAGATCTTTGATGTGGCAATCTTAAAAGTTTTGGATGATTACACAATAAAAAAAACTTTTAATTGAATGGATTGACTGTAGAATAACACTTAATGATGTTGACAGCAATTTGGACTGTTTGAATTTAAAAGGATTGCTTAGACTTGCTGGGACTTGTGAGATTTGCTTTTCAACTACTGATAACCAACATTTAGTCAATTTACCAAGGGGATCCAATTTTCTTGTGAGCTGTTTTAATTTGCTAAGTTGTAGTGGCTGTGTTTAAGCAATATTATCATTTAGTAAAACATATTTAATTATTTTGTTAATAATGCCCTCAAATACTTGTTAATGTCTTACTAAATATTTATTTCTAGAAAATTGCTGAGGAAAAACTAAATTCCTGCCCTCATTCAAGCTTTTGAAGTTTCACCTATTTTTGACTCTTTTCCAAAAATAATTCAATCCAAGTTGAAATGCCTTTTATGTTTTGGCAGTTGTATTTGAAAATGCCATTTGCTGTAGCTATGCATGAAGAACACAAAATATTTTCATCCATGTTAGTACAGGCAGTATCAGTATCACCTCTTTTGATTGCACTATTTTAAGAAAGTGCTACCCCTTTGAAAGCTTTGATGTTGTTGCAATAAGCTGCAGAATCTGCATTGTGACAATCTTACTAGTATTTTTGTTATAGCCAAATATAATGTTTAATTATGAATATTGTGGAATAAACTGGGTTATATGGAGGTCAATGAAAGACATCATTCATAGTCCTGTGACACAGTGAAAGAAAACTCAAGATTTTGTTGCCATAAATGAAGAAATCCCTGTTTATATTTAAAATGGATTGATCAGTAACCTTTATTTTAAATCATTTACCACTCTTCTCACTGATTTTCTTTTCCTCCCCTCCCCTTTCCTTGTTAGTTGCACTCCCACTTTTTTCCAAGTGGAGATTACTGAATGTCTGGGATATGACAGTAAGTGTCAGCAGGTTATCTGATCATTGGAGCAACATAGCTGAGTTCAGTCTTCGCCTTAACCAAAATGTAGACGTATCCATCCAGCAGAGGTCACTGGATTGTGATCAGAAAGAGAAGACCTGGATGTTTGCCTCTCTCCATTCTAGGGGCACCAAGACTAATTGTTGTGCCTTTAATGTCAACTGAGATTAGATAACTCAGCACAGATGAGGGATTGAATGTGGGATCTTTCTTATCTGTCTCATTCAAATTCTCAGTGGATATACTAATGTAATCAGTACAATAATAGGGACAAAATATGCCAGCGTATATTAATCTGTTAATTGTGCCTCAATTGTTTGATTATATGTAAGTGGAGAGTGTTAATTGGGGTCTTACTTGAGCACTTATAAGCAGACACTTACGGAGACTAGTGGAGGGTTTGAGTGAGGAGCTACATATTTGTAATCCTTTTACTCTACTATAAATGTGAAGGCTGCGTTTGCTGACAACGCAGCCACTAGGTGGCGCTGCACTGACGCATGCGCAAATGCAGCCTGTTCAAATGCAGCCTGTTCAACTAAAACGTCACAGTCAGCGACGTTCAAGACAACGTTAACACAAGGCAGCACACAATGGCCGGAGAGGGCGGGTGGGGGGAATGGCTGGAGAGGGCAGGCGGGCGGGGGGGGGGGTGGGGAATGGCCGGAGAGAGCGGGCAGGGGGGGCGGGAGGAATGGCCGGAAAGAGCGGGAGATCGAAGGGACGGGGATTTGCCGGAGAGAGCGGGCGGGGAGGGAGGAGGAGAGCCCATGCTGCCACCAAGGTCTACGGCCGCTCTCTCCCCGCTTCCCCCCCCCCCCCCACCGCTGTCTCCCCGCTTCTTCCCCCCGCTGTCTCCCCCACACCCCGCTGTCTCCCCCACACCCCGCTGTCTCCCCCACACCCCGCTGTCTCCCCCACACCCCGCTGTCTCCCCCACACCCCGCTGTCTCCCCCACACCCCGCTGTCTTCCCACTTCTCTGCCTGCTCTCTTTCCCGCGTTATGCAATGACGTCATCCGCGCATGCGCCAACCAGTCCTGGCAATGCGGAACGCAGCGCATGCGCAGAGAGCAGAAGCCCGTTTGCGCAGGTTGGCGCAGGTGGATGACGTCCCCGCCAGCTGCGTTGTCAAGAATCACTTTGAAATGTGAAACTGTTGAAAGATAGGCTCCAGCATTATCCTTTCATAACGAACTTTCTGGCATTTAACAGCATATTATAGGCTAATTTAGTTAACTCGTTAATTGCTTGGGGCAATTATCTGTAAAGTTTGTATATTACATGTTAATGATATTTCTTCTGGTGTTAATGATACAAGGAAGTCGCATAATTGGTAAAATTGTAGGTTTTTTTCCATTGTGACTGTGACAAAGGTAAACTTTCCCTCCCTCCTCAACCTGTCTGCAGCCTTTGACACAGTTGACCACACCATCCTCCTCAACGGCTTTCCACTGTCGTCCAGCTGGGTGGGACTGCTCTCCTCTAGCTCCATTCTTAACTATCTAATCATAACCAGAAAATCACTTGCAATGCTTTCTCTTCCTGCTCCTGCACCATTACCTCTGGTGTCCCCCAAGGATCTATCCTTGGCTCCCTCCTGTTTCTTGTCTACATGTTACCCCTCGGCGACATCATCCAAAAGCACAGTGGTAGTTTTCACATGTATGCTGACGAGCTCAGCTCTACCTCACCACCATTTATCTTGACGTCTCCACTGTTATTAAATTATCAGACTGATTATCCGATATCTAGTACTGGATGAGCAGAAATTTCCTCCAATTAAATATTGGGTTGACTGAATCCATTGTTTTTGGTCCCCGCTCCAACTCCATTCCCAAGCTACTGACTCCATTCCTCTCCCTAGCAACAGTCTGAGATTAAGCCAATCTGTTCACAGCCTTGGTGTCCCATTTGACCCCAAGATGAGCTTCCGATCTCATATTCGTGCCATTACTAAGACCGCCTATTTCCACCTCCATAAGTAACATCGCCCATTCGCCCCAGTCTCAGCTCATCTGCTCTCTGTAAACTTGAGCTCATCTAAAACTCTGCTGCCTATTTCTTAACTCGCACTGATTCCCGTTCCCCTATCACCCCTGTGCTCGCTGACCTACATTGAACAAAGAACAGTACAGCACAGGAACAGGCCATTCGGCCCTCCAAGCCTGTGCCGATCTTGATGCCTGCCTAAACTAAAACCTTCTGCACTTCCAGGGACCGTATCCCTCTATTCCCATCCTATTCATGTATTTGTCAAGATGCCTCTTAAACGTCGCTATCGTACCTGCTTCCACCACCTCCCCCGGCAGCAAGTTCCAGGCACTCACCACCCTCTGTGTAAAGAACTTGCCTCGCACATCCCCTCTAAATGTTGCCCCTCTCACCTTAAACCTATGTCCCCTAGTAACTGACTGTTGCACCCTGGGAAAAAGCTTCTGACTATCCACTCTGTCCATGCTGCTCGTAACTTTGTAAACCTCTATCATGTCGCCCCTCCACCTCCGTAGTTCCAGTGAAAACAATCCGAGTTTATCCAACCTCTCCTCATAGCTAATGCCCTCCAGACCAGGCAACATCCTGGTAAACCTCCTCTGTACCCTCTCCAAAGCCTCCACGTCCTTCTGGTAGTGTGGCGACCAGAATTGCACGCAATATTCTAAGTGTGGCCTAACTAAAGTTCTGTACAGCTGCAGCATGACTTGCCAATTTTTATACTCTATGCCCCGACCGATGAAGGCAAGCATGCCGTATGCCTTCTTGAATACCTTATCCACCTGCGTTGCCACTTTTAGTGACCTGTGGACCTGTACGCCCAGATCTCTCTGCCTGTCAATACTAATATCTTAACTCGCACCGATTCCCGTTCCCCTATCACCCCTGTGCTCGCTGTCCTACATTGAACAAAAAACAAAGAACAGTACAGCACAAGAACAGGCCATTCGGCCCTCCAAGCCTGCGCCGATCTTGATGCCTCCCTAAACTAAAACCTTCTGCACTTCCGGGGACCGTATCCTGGTCAAGCAACATTTTGATTTTAAAATTCTCATCCTTGTTTTAAAATCCCTCCATGGCATCATAGCTCTCTCTAATCACCTCCAGCCCCACAACCCTCCTCGATAGCTGCGCTCATCTAATTCTGGCCCCTTTTGCATCCCTGATTTTAATCGCTTCACCATTTGTGGCCACACCTTCAGTTGCCTAGGCTCCAAGCTCTGGAATACCCTCCCTACACCACTCCACCTCATTTTCCTCCTTTAAGACACTCCTTAAAACCTACCTCTTTGACCAAGCTTTTGATCATCTAATATTTCCTTTTGTGGCTTGGTGTTGCACTTAGTTTTATAATGCTCCTGTAAAATGCCTTGGGACATTTTGTTACGTTAAAGGTGCTACATAAATATAATAAAAGCAAAATACTGCGGATGCTGGAAATTTGAAATAAAAACAAGCAACGCTGGAAATACTCAGCAGGTCTGGCAGCATCTGTGGAGAGAGAAGCAGAGTTAATGTTTCAGGTCAGTGACCCTTCCAATATAAATATAAGTTGTTGTTGGTTAGGAGAAAACAAAGGCCTGTATTTTGCGTTGATAATGATGGCGATACTCTCAGTGTACGCTGCTATAGTCCACTGAAACTGACAGCAACTTCAGGAGTGCAGACATGCGCATAATACAGAAATCCATAAGGTGCTGTCAGTGATTCTAGGCTGCTCCAACTTGTGCGTTGTTAAGGCAGTCCCACACTGCAATCACTGGGAAATCTCTTAATTCACAAGAACTTCCACTCTCAAGCTGTTAGTCTTGCTGTAAAACCATTGAAAAAGTTACACCTTGTTGAATGAAGTGTAGCTGGGTTTTAACAGAGTACTAACTTCATAATTACTGCGAAACACCCTCACTGGCCCTGGAAAGCTAATTTTATATCTATGGAATATCAAATAGCTCCATTATGAGAAATACTTTTTCAAAGTTTGTTTATGATATTTTAGCTTCTACCTTAATACAATCAATCATTTATTTCACTATCTGTGAGAATCCTTCAGTGTGATTGGCTGCTTACACTGCTTGCTAACATTGCTGCTGGACCCCTGGAGATCCCCTTGACTTGGCACCAGATTTAAACTGCCTTCAGGAAAGAGGCAATCCTTGCCACAGAGATCACTAAACCTTTGTGGGTAGCTTTCTTTGAGGTCAGTGGAGAGTGCTATTGCTTCGCCGCTAATTGCAAGAATCAACACGATATGAGAAAGATACGTTCAATGTAGTTTTAATCCATTGTGCCAAATATTATAGAATATATACTGATCACTGTAAATAAAGCTAGATGCTTAGGATTTTGTCATATTATAAATTGTGACATAATTGTATCGATCCATGGAAAAAGTAGTCTGTGCTGCTTATGTAGATCTTTGTGAAACTGTTTTTGTTTTACTATTAAAGCAAAAAAAAATTATCTTCTCTTGATATTTGCCATTTGGAGTTTGTTGCAACTGTTGTATGTGTTACATTTGATTTACCATTTTCATAAATTTTGTGATGTCACTAGACATAGATGTCCAATCATTGCCTTTGATATTCTTCAGGAAATTAGAGGAAAGTAAGGCAATAAACAACAGCCTTCGTACACTTATTATTTATACAGTACCTCATGGAACTGTTGTTAAATGTGAAAGAATTTATTGTTTACACTAGTACTGGAATACTCATGAGTGAGACATCAAGTGAATAATTTAAAATATGCAACCAATTTTAAATATATTTTTTACAAATGTCAATAGGGTATAAATCTATGATTTCATAAAGAAAATTCGCTGAGGTCTATGGAAATTCATTTCAGATTCTTAGAATGTCTGAATTAACGGCCTGCTCTCATAGATGGGTGTAATGATGTATTTAAATCCTGATCAGAACTCTGTACCATCCTCAGGTCAGATAGATTATAAAAACCTGTTGTTTTCCCTTGTGTTTGAAATAATGGAGTCACTAATCTACTTGATCTACATGAATTAGCTAAAAAGAAAGTGAGTGATGCATATATTTCAAAGATAGAAGGCACTTGTAAAAGCAATTTCTTTGGGAAAAATGCTGCACAGGCTGTTGAAACCTTTTAATGAGTACTAATTACCACAGCAGAAAATGTTGGAGGCTTCAATGGATTTTTGTTGCTGAATGAAAGATCAAAGATTGTGGCACTTGCATTTTAATCTGTTGGCTAAAAAAATGAATAAGGTGGTGGTAATGGGGCCCATGAGAATGACAACACAGGTGGTAGGGACTTTAATCCTTTCTTTACTGTTGAAGCCCTAGGCCTAGTCACGATTATATAATCAGCCATTTTTATTTCAACTTCACGTTCAAATATTGAGATTGTTTTTCGCCTAGGGTTAAAGACTTGAAATTGCACGTAGTGATGTGAAAGGTAATTTAGTCTTTGTTTTGTGCTTCAAAGTCTAACTTCTGAAATTTTACTTTGTTGGTTTAAAGTGCTTATCCGTTGAGGAGCAGGGGTGGGGGAGGGCGTGAGGTAGTTTAAAGTGCTTTGATGTGCTCTGATGTAGGGAGTGGCTTAATAGAGGCAATTGGCATCGATGACATCCATCGAGTCAATTGATCAGAAGGAATTGAAGTGACATTTGCTTAGTGATAATTCAGTATTACTTCTATATTCAAACCAACTGCCGGTAGTTGCTTTGCTCCATCCAGGGTAATCAGCCCCATAGAATGTAAAAACAAATAATTCATGAAATGGGATATATTGGCAATCAGGACATTCTGAGTAGAGTCACTACAACAAAGACTTGCTCGTAGAGAGTTACACTTTTGAAAAAATAGCTATCAAACTGTGCAGACAACGACTCCCATCTTTGGTAGCATGGTGTAAAGGGTCATAAACTTAACTGACAGTCCCCATCAGGTCAGTCAAAAGCAATGTTAGAAACTAAGTTAGTAAGAGCTTGGGTCAAGCCATGCTCTAAAGTCAGTGTTGTCAAAAGCCTCAGTCACATTCATACCTACAGGCAACCTCTGCTGATCCTGAGTCATTAATCAAACTGCAGAGCCAGTCTGACCCTGGCTCCTTCCCTTTGAAGTGTGGTGTCCTTTCCAGCATGAGGAAATAATTTGCTGCCTGATTCAATGAGCCATCAGTGGAGCCAGCAGACCTAATGACATGTGAGAATATTAACCTCCTACCACGAAGAGCTGTGAATCTTGAGAGGCAGTCTATAATTCACCCAGTGCACCGGAGGCACTCTGTCTCACAGTCCCTGTGACAGAACTTTGTTTTTATTCCTATTTCCTTCTCCTCCTGCAACTTTGCCATCAAGATTTTAAAATAGATCTAATCTCACTCTTTTCTCACATCTCATTTCAACTGCTGTCTCTTGCTTCTGCACTTTTATTAAGTTTATTAAAACCAGTTGAATCCTACTTTTTATGGCAGGGCTCTGTTCGCCCATTCATTATGGTCTCTTATCTTGGCAGGCAATCAGATCTGAAAGGCAGCTAGTCCATTATGCACATATGAAGCCCATCACTCCTTCAGCATTTGCCAATTCATCAAACATTTATCATTTGCCCTCTGAACAGCATGTCAATTTGACTGTCACTCCCCAGTCTGTGCTGCTTTGTTTGAATCTAAACATTGCCTTTTCACACTGGTGTTGTAGACCTATCCTTATAACACATTGCCCCCTCCCTTCAAAAAAAAGCCGCCTCAGTGCTCAGTAGGGAGGCCAGTTGCCACTGCCTGTTGTATGCAACATTTTTGTAAGATAATGAGGGTGAAGTGTGAGCCATGGGCAATGATTCTGGGATATTAGGTCTGACAGGGAGCTTGATCATAATTATCTTAACGAGGATAGGGTTAATTACAGTGGAAATTTAAAGTTCTTTCCATTTGAATTGGGCAGAAGGAAATGCATTTTGATGTTTTGTCATCTTGATATGACTTTTGAAATTGCGATGTAAATTTCTCGGATATGCTGGGATTCCGCTGGGAGAATGGTGTGAGCCTTGCAGTAAGGTAAAGGAGATGGTACCTGTGGGTGAGATAATGGGCAGCTTTCAGATCATTAGAGCTGTGTGCATAGGCAGACATAGTAGGCATCATAACACCGCTCATCAGTTTTCCACCAAAACTGTGCAAAAACAACTACCAGTCATTACGATTCATTTTGCTATTTGTTTCAAGTATGTAGTGAGAAAGTGTAAACACATCAAGAAAGAAACAGCAGACATTTAAATAAAATACAGATTTCTGTAGGAGATTGTCAACATCCACTATTCCTTTTCTCCTCTTCTCCCCCCACCCCACTTCCCTTGGTTTACCGTTGAGAATTTAGCTGATTAAATCACTAAGTGCATATTGAGCTGATGACATGAAAACAACAATTAATAAGCAAGCCCTTGTGTGATGCAGCTCCTTTTAACTGACCAGCTAATAACATTACATGGCAAAAATGATCAAAATCAGACAGGTGTAAGGGGATTTGTACAGAACTTTCTTTGCCTGCTTCTGATACTAAATCAAGCTTTTGTAGTGAGCCTAGATGTTTCAATGGGAAACTCCCTCTAGTGTTCCAGGGCCTTTGTCCCACTTCATGCTCTGTCATTTTGTTTTATGCGTCCCCTGAAGCATTTAGATGTGTGCTTTTTTTCCATTTGCCAGTTCCAATCCATTTGCTGATTCTCGTGATAAGAATATTCTATTTACATAGTATTATTGGAAAACAATGTGTTTTTATGGTTAAATATACAGGAGCATGGGCTATTTGTTGCTATGAACATTTGAGTCTCCTAACAGGCTTTCCAGGTGCAGATAGGTGAAGAGGGTTGTTTCTTGTGCTCCCATTTGAAACAAAAGCCTCGTATAATAAATATAACATTTAATTTTATTTCATCTCTTCAGCTTGCACAGTGGTCACATCTGAGAGTGATGGTAAAGCTAGATTCATTAGCTGCTCAAGAATGATATTTGGACTGAATGATGGATGACAACTTAAATTTGTGTCCAGGGAATGAAGGTGAACTGTGACAGAGTTATTTATCTTGGGAATGAAGGTTTGGGTCAGGGAAAGCTGGGTGCCTCAAGGCACAAGACATTGACAAATTCATCCTGCAGGCTGCATATCTGAAGCCTTTTGTTTTAGATCCTGGCTACTCACTAAGTGACCCCCATCCTTCATCCTGCCAGAGTGTGAAAAATGTGAGCCTGTGCCAGTGCTCTCTCTGACACTAATTCTTGTCATTCACTCGCTTGTCAGGCCAAAACCAAAACTTTCCAGCTCGTGAAAGGGAAGGTTGAAATATTTATTTCCGTGGATAATGGCCTTCCTGATTTAGTAGCATATCATTTTTCCTGTTCCCTTATTGTTGCAGGTCATTGGAAGGACTGGAAGAATTCATCTGCCTGGAAGAGCTAATCCTGGACAACAATCTTCTCAGAAATGACCTGCAGTTGCCTAGGTTACCACACCTTCATACTCTGACAATCAACAAGAACCAAATATCCTCTGCACAATGGCATTGTAAATTATGTAGCATCCAATTTAGTGGAAAGTACTTGAAATTTTGTTCATGCGCAAATAGTGTTCTCTTCATTGAGGGACATACCAGAAATTAAATAGCAGCATATTAATTCACAAGCTCAAATAATCACAGTTTGGAATCATTTTGTAAGCATTAATGGAAAAAATTGCTTTTTTTAAAGGAATGCGGGAGAGTTGGTCTTGGATGGAAGGGGGCCCTCTGCTGGAATAATTATTGCATGAGATAAAATCAGGCCCACAGAAAATGCTAAACGAGGTAAAGGGCAAGTTGAAACTATTGCATATAAATGGTGTTCATTATAGTAAACATTTTTAATTACATTAGAATAAGTACTATATAGAACGCGTTGCTTAAAGTGTATATATGAAATATCCATTGAGCAATTCTAAAAGGAAGAAGGAAGTGAGTAAACTGAAGTTAGTTTAGGAAATACTACAACACTTTCAAATATACCAGATATAACCACCATTTTCATGGCTTTTTCTCCACTAAGGTACTGCAATAAACACTCTTTTTATAATATGCTTTTTGTACAAGCACCTAAAATACCTCCACAGAAAGGCAGTTTTTGTTGTCTTTTAAATTAACAGAGCCCTACAGAGTCAGTGAAGGTACAGGAATATTCTCAGAATTTACTGGAGACAGAATTCTGACTGTACAAAAGTATTAACCCAACATTTATATTCTTGTGGGGAAATAAGGCTGTTACTGTTTGCCACTGTAGACTCATTTTACAATGGACTGAATGTATTTGTGATGGATGTAGTGTGAACTAACTGTTTGTTTCTTTGTTGGAAAAGTTTCTGTTTCAACAATTGCTTACCATTTAGCCACACAACATCCATCATTTTGTCAATGTTTTAAATGTTTCACACTGAACCTTTGAAAGAAAGTGAACTAAAAAGAGGCACATTCTTTCAATATATGCCAAAATTCTGACATATGTTAGCCGTGAATTGCCCCTTTAACAATAACATTGACAAGTCTTGAGTGCTGCAGTAAATTTGATTGTCATCTCCTGATGCATATGATTTTTTTTTAACCTGTGGCTGCTTCCCTATAAATGCTTTTTCATTAATGTGATTGAATCCTTAACCATGACCTTTGGCACATAACCGAATTAGACAGCCTTTTGGATCATTTAGCTGAAGTGGTTCCTTGGCTTAAGTACCTCAGCCTCCTAGGAAATGAAGCCTGTCCCAATGAACTTGTCAGCTTGGACAACGATGAAAGTGACTACCAGAGATACAGGTTAGTTGTATTTGTTGATAAGAGATATAGTGCCGTTACCTTCAGATAAATATCGTTCAGTTATCTGCTGAAGAAATATATGAAAAATCACCGATGTTTGTTGTTTCTTAACTTTCAGCCATATTTGTTCATAATATACCAATTAATCATTTAAACAATAGGCGTAACTTGAAGTTATTCAGTGGCAAGTAGGCATGGTTCATTTAGTGCTGTCAAAAAGACATATACAACTGACAGTCTTTACAGTATGTGATATAGTTACAGCATGTCACACATCCATAGCTTAGAAAAAACACATCTAAAATACTGCTGTTAATAAACTTTAAAACTGTGTCCTGCTTGAAAAAAATTAAAGTGATGCGAATTTTTGCCAAGATTGCAGTATGGCTTTTTCATGTGTTTCAATAACACAATGCACAAAAGGAAAACTTTTAGTTCTAAAAGTTAAATCTTGCGTTGAAAGTACAAGCATGTAACAGTCATGACATTAGGCTATTTAATCAAATCAACACTGCAGGCCCTTTCTGTGTACATATAGTTTGCGTTTTGCACTACCAATAACTACATGTGAAGTTTTGCCACAATATAATACATTACTTTACCATAGTAAAGGAACAAAACTTAAATCTATGATTTTATCCTGAGGATAGTCATTTGCATTGGCAGGATCTGTAAAACCTGGGGGAAAAGTGCTGGGGAGCTCTGCAAACCCTAAAGTAGTTTTACATTTTTTTATTGATGTTGTATCTATTTCCTGTCCAAGTGTTCAGTTTTACTTTGCACTGCCTCATTACCAAACTGCCATCATGTTTTGGCCCAGTTTCCACACCCCTCCCAAGGTCATGCCCTTTATCCTCAAAAGGATTAAAGTCGTTAAAATATCCTGCCAGAATTATTTTTAAGCATATAATTTACCTGAGTAGTGCCCTACACTAAGAGGGTTGGATCTTTTCAACCAACAAAAATTAACCCTTCAAAAATCTTAGCTAGTTAATGTTGTAAGCTTCAGAGCTATGCAGATGTAGAAGCGTCCTGCTGAGATTGCTGATCTTAACTGGGGCATTGGTAGAATTGTATAATAGGGCTCAGCATTCCTAGTGTTATGGTGAGAGAAATCAGCCAGGATTCCTCATTTTGATCACTCTTTAAAACATGTGACAAACCTGAGAACGCAGTTGCCAGGGGAGGGCATGGGCGCACCCAACTACTGTGGCCTGTGGGTAAATAGTCTGCTGATACTATCTTGGTTCACACATAAGCAGTGGCCACTTAGGCCAGTCCTGAAGGATGCATAGCACCAATGAATTGGTGAGGGAGGGTTGAGAAAACCAGCAAAGAGAGGAAGAAAGAAAATTAATGGGAGGGGAATATAAAAATTTAATTTAAAAAAGCAGGCAGAGATGGGATATAGTACTCAGTAAATATAATCAAATATGTGGCCTTGGCTCTAGTATGTATGAAGCTGGATTATTTATTCTGATATTTGTTCTTTAAGGAGTTTAGATATGGTGGACAGGGCAGTGGATGTGATGGACATGAACTTTCAGAAAGGCTTGATAAGGCATCATGGAGGAGAGAATTAGAGAGGATAACAGGAATGGAATTGAGGGAAGGATAGTAAATTGGATTTCAAAACTGGTAAGAAGGGAGCCAAGAGAGGGTAGAAATTAAGGGCAGTTGCACAGATTATTTGAAAGTGGTCAACTGTGACCCATGGATTCTGGTCTGGGACCACTTTTTAAATTTTTATTTTTTATTTAGAGATACAGCACTGAAACAGGCCCTTCGGCCCACCGAGTCTGTGCCGACCATCAACCACCCATTTATACTAATCCTACATTAATCCCATATTCCTACCACATCGCCATCTTCCCTCAATTCCCCTACCACCTACCTTTACTAGGGGCAATTTATAATGCCCAATTTGCCTATCAACCAGCAAGTGTTTGGTGGTGGGAGGAAACCGGAGCACCCGGCAAAAACCCACGCGGTCACAGGGAGAACTTGCAAACTCCGCACAGGCAGCACCCAGAATTGAACCCGGGTCACTGGAGCTGTGAGGCTGCGGTGCTAACCACTGCGCCACTGTGCCGCCCACTACTGTTCATTGTGTGCATCAGTTATTTGGAATAAGGCTGTATAAGGCGTAGTGCCCAAATTTGTAGACAATGCTAAAATAGGAAGCATAGAACCGAAGGAAACGGCAAATAATAGAAAATGGATTTCAGTATTAGTAACTGTGAGGTGGTACATTTTGATTTTAAAAAAGCTGTCATTGTATTTGAATGAGAATGATGTGGAAGAGTAAATGGATGTTGGGAGTTTTAAGGTCACAGGACCTTGAAACCAGCACCTGAAGTGGATAAAGTGATTAAAATACAGTTTTTTTAAAATCATGGTAAATAGTCTGCTGATACTGTGTTGGCTGACACATGAGGAGTGTTTACATGTTTGATTTGTTGGCCCACAAGCTACATGTTCCAGATGGCAGTACTCTTTCAATGCTGTTGTATTTCAGTAGTAACATCATAAAATTTTGTAAATGATTTTCTCAACTATTTAATTAAAGGAAGAAAGTTTTCACATTGGTGAATAATTTTCTACCATATTTATAGCCACTGCTGACTCATGGAAACAACATGAAAAGCACAAGGTCAGTTACATAAAGTAATGGAACTGAATACAGACTCTGTTCTGTAGCACCAGAGTGAGGTTCAGCGTATGAGTGCACTTGATATCAGTTAATGGGGGCATTTTTGTTGGCTCTAATTGATTCCCAATATACATAAATCACTTGTGTTGGATTTTTTTTTTTGATGACGAATGATGTGTCATTTAAGTCAGGGGCCCCAATTAAAACGCGTACAGCATATTGGTTGCATAAAACCTAAAATTATGCTGCAACACACTACAAGTGAAAGGTATAAACCTTCAAAAAAACATGATTTCTTTTAATTGTGCAAAGCTTGAGGCACTTGTAAACTTCATACTGTCATGCCTACAAGAGGTGTGATGATGAAAAATTACAGACTAAAACTGAAGAGTTATGAAAGTTGATTTTGTCTTTTAAAAAAGTGAACAATAGCTGCCAAAGGTAAAGGGCTTGGCCTTTGTATATTCAAACTGTCTGACAGGAACAAAGGAATACCTTCAAAACTAAGAGGTGTCAGTTGCACCCATCTTACACCCATCCTGAAATATTCTCAAATTGAATGGGTTCTTCTGAAGCAAAGAAGGTATGAAGTGAAAACATCATAACCGGATTATTCTCATCCTGGGCCATTGTGTGATCACCATGGGGGAGAGATCAAAGCGTCTCCTACCAGACGATGATGTGACAAACATTTTACCTTAAAAGGGCAGTCTCAAAGAGAGAGAGAGAGACATCCACAAAGGAGCATCCAAGAAGCTTGTTTCCAGCTAAAGAGACTGAGAAAATCCAGCCAGCCAAAAGGAATGCGCCCTGCTGTAGAATTCTACATCTATACTTACACAGCAGTGAATTAGAAGTGATCCACTATCTTCAACTGAACTTTCAACCAAGAGAGAAACCTACAAACACCTCAGGCCTGCAACCAATGGGAATTTGACTTGCGAGAGAATTCAATAGGTTTACCGTGACGCCCCCCCCCCCCCCCCAAAAACCTACCCCCACTTACCTTTGCTTACCCCTTTTCCTCTCTATCTGTCTCTTATTGTGTGTGTTTGTGTGTGTGCATGTGTGCGCGTATGAGCGAATGCGTGAGTGGATGCGGTTGTGACAATTTCAGGTTAAGGCCTAATGATCAATAAATAACTGATTTTCTGTTTTAAACCTACAAGAAAACCTGTCACTGTCTGTTTATTTGACAAATAGAACACAAAGGGTTTAAACCCTAATAAAAAAGACAGTTGCTGCAGTCAGATGGGAATCACCCACACCCCTCATAATGTGGCGTAATAATACACTTGTTTTTTTAGCAGAAATAGTTTTTCACAGACATGTCCCTTGGCTGCAAACTTAAAAGTGTACATACCATTTGAATCTAAATAAAGGAAACTATGAAGGTATGAGGTGCGAGTTGGCTATGATAGATTGGGGAACGTTACTTAAAGTGTTGACAGTGGATAGGCAAGAGCTAGCATTTAAAGAGCTCATGGATGAATTACAACAATTGTTCATTCCTGTCTGGCGCAAAAATAAAACAGGAAGGGTGGCTTAACCGTAGTTTACAAAAGAAATTAAGGATAGTATTAGATCCAAGGAGGAGAAATATAAAATGGCCAGAACACGCAGCAAACCTGAGGATTGGGAGCAGTTTAGAATTCAGCAAAGGAGGACAATGGGATTGATTAAGAAGGGGAAAATACAGTATGAGAGTAAGCTTGCAGAGAACATAAAAACTGACTGTAAAAGCTTCTATAGATATGTGAAGAGAAAAAGATTAGTGAAGGCAAATGTGGGTCCCTTACGGTCAGAAACGGGGGAATTTATAATGGGGAACGAAGAAATGGCAGACCAATTAAATACATACTTTGGTTCTGTCTTCACAAAGGAGGACACAAATTACCTCCCAGAAATGTTGGGGAACATAGGGTCTAGTGAGAAGGAGGAAGTGTATGATATCAGTATTAGCAGGAAAATGGTGTGAGGGAAATTGATGGGATTGAAGGCCGATAAATCCCCCGGGCCTGATAATCTACATCCCAGAGTACTTAAGGAAGTGGTCCTAGAAATAGTAGATGCATTGCTGGTCATTTTTCAAAATTCTATAGACTCTGGAATAGTTCCAATGGATTGGAGGGTAGCTAATGTAACCCCATTATTTTAAAAAGGAGGTGGAGAGAAAACAGGGAGTTATAGACTGGTTAGCCTGACATCAGTAGTGGGGAAAATGCTAGAGTCCATTATAAAAGATGTAATAGCAGAGCACTTGGAAAACAATGACAGGATCGGACAAAGTCAACATGGATTTATGAAAGGGAAATTATGCTTGACAAATCTACTGGAATTTTTTGAGGATGTAACTAGTAGAATAGATAAGGGAGAAACAGTGGATGTGGTGTATTTGGACTTTCAGAAGGCTTTCGATAAGGTCCCACATAAGAGATTAGCATGCAAAATTAAAGCACATGGGATTGAAGGTAAGTTACTGATATGGATAGAGAACTGGTTGGCAGACAGGAAACAAAGAATAGGAATAAACGGGTCTTTTTCTGAGTGGCAGGCAGTGACAAGTAGGGTACCGCAGGGATCAGTGCTAGGACCACATGTAGGCCAAACCGGGTAAGGATAGCAGGTTTCCTTCCCTAAGGAATATCGATGAAACTGTTGGGTTTAATGACAATCCAGTACTTTCAAGGTCACCATTACTGATACTAGGTTTTTATTCCAGATTTTATTTATTTAATTTAAATTCCCCAGCTGCCATGGTGGGTTTTGAGCTATTGCCTCCAGATCGTTAGTCTAGGCCTCCAGTAACATCAATATGCTACCATACCCCTCCCAATCATAACCACATTTAATGCCAAATGAGGACTTTTACTTCATCGGTTGGAAACTCACATTAAACTTTAAAAAAAAAAGGAAAGCTGGAATATTACGGGTGGCGCAGTGGTTAGCACCGCAGCCTCACAGCTCCAGCGACCCCGGTACAATTCTGGGTACTGCCTGTGTGGAGTTTGCAAGTTCTGCGTGGGTTTTCTCCAGGTGCTCCGGTTTCCTCCCACAGCCTAAAGACTTGCAGGTTGGTAGGTAAATTGGCCATTATAAATTGCCCCTAGTATAGGTAGGTGGTAGGGAAATATAGGGACAGGTGGGGATGTGGTAGGAATATGGGATTAGTGTAGGATTAGTATAAATGGGTGGTTGATGGTCGGCACAGACTTGGTGGGCCGAAGGGCCTATTTCAGTGCTGTATCTCTAAACTAAACTAAACTAAATTACAGCCAACTTTTACAGAGAGTTTGCCGCAGCTAAAAATGGCTGCCACCATTTACATTTGAAAACCTTGCACATTCCAAGACAACAAAAGTGGAGACACATGTCTGATTCGCCTGCATCCAAAACAATGGCTTGCCCTATTGATTGAGCTACCTGAGATTGCTTTCATTAGTAAGACATTCAAAGCCAACCTGGGACATTAATATTGAAAGGGCGAACCCCTCCGGGGTGAACAATGACCATAAGGCTTGAGAGATTTAAATTGCTAAACTTGAATCTCATTAGAAGGAATAGGGCAAGGCAATATATGCTTCATGGCACAGTTCTGAAGAATGTGTAGGAACAGAGGCACGTGGGGGTGCATGTGCATCGATCTTTGAAGGTGGCAGGACATATTGAGAGATTAGTTAGCAAAGCATATGGAATCTTGGGCTTCATAAATAGAGGCATAGAGTACAAAAGCAGGGAAGTTATGCTGAACCTTTATAAAGCTCTGGTTCGCCCCCAACTGGAGTATTGCATCCAGTTCTGGTCACCACACTTTAGGAAGGATGTAAGGGTCCTTGAGAGGGTGCAGAGGAGATTTAACAGAATGGTTCCAGGGATAGGGGATTTTAGTTGCAAGGTTAGCTTGGAAACGTTGGAATTGTTCTCCTTGGGGCAAAGGAGATGAGAGGAAAATTGATAGAGGTGTACAAGATTATGACAGGCGTAGATAAATTAGACAGGGAAAAACTGTTCCCATTAATGGTTGGTACAAGGACTAGAGGACACAGATTTAAGGTTTTGGGCAAGAAATGCAGGGGAAATGTGAGGAAGAACTTTTTTTACACAGCGGGTGGTAATGACCTGGAACTCACTGCCCACAAGGGTGGTGGAAGCAGAGACAATCAATGATTTCAAAAGGAAATTTGATGGCCACTTGAAGGAAATAAACTAGCAGGGTTACAGGGATTGAGTGGGGGAATGGGACTGACTGGATGCTCCAGCATGAACTGGATGGGCCAAATAGCCTCCTCTGTGCCATAAATGACTCTATGGCTCCAGGACTTAAGGACAAAAATCAAGGCTGATACTCCAGTGTAGTACTGAGGGTGTGCTGCACTGTCGGAGGTGCCATCTTTCAGATGAGACGTTAAACCCGAGGCCCCATCTGCCTGCTCTGGTAGATGTAAATGACCCCATGGCACTATTTTGATGAAGAGCAGGGGAATTATCCCAGGTGTCCTGGCCAATATTTATCCCTCAATCAACATCACAAAAGAAGATTATATGGTCATTATCACATTGCTGTTTGTGGAAATTTGATGTGTGCAAAATTGGCTGCCACATTTCCTGCATTACAACAGTGACTACACTTTGAAAGTACTTCGGTGGATATAAAGCACTTTGAGATGCCCAGTGATATAAATGCAGATGTTTCTTTTCTTTATCGGTGCCAAATAACCAGCCAACTATTAGAAGCAACGTCTTGTCATCTGTTTTACTCTTTTGTGGATGTTGCCTCTTAGAATTAGTGACATGAAATGCCTTTTATTAATTACATATTTCAACTGGGTCTATGTTCAAGCCATAAAACATTAATGAGTATCCATCACTGGATCCTTGTAGTAGGCAACACAAGAAATTACATAGAAATCTTGGAGTGAAATTCCAAAAATGTGAACCAACTTTATGTGTAACTGTTTTTTTTAGATTAGAGATACAGCACTGAAACAGGCCCTTCGGCCCACCGAGTCTGTGCCGACCAGCAACCACCCATTTATACTAATCCTACACTAATCCCATATTCCTACCAAACATCCCCATCTGTCCCTATATTTCCCTACCACCTACCTATACTGGTGACAATTTATAATGGCCAATTTACCTACCAACCTGCAAGTCTTTTGGCTTGTGGGAGGAAACCGGAGCACCCGGAGAAAACCCACGCAGACACAGGGAGAACTTGCAAACTCCACACAGGCAGTGCCCAGAATCGAACCCGGGTCCCTGGAGCTGTGAGGCTGCAGTGCTAACCACTGCGCCACTGTGCCGCCCAAAAAAAAAAAAAATATTTATTTGCTATATGACTTTAATTTTTAAAAGTTCAGTTCCATTTGATATAATATCAGTTGCAGTATTCTAAAAGTGGCAGCCACTTTGATGGCCACTGGCAATGTATGACCACCTGGTCCACTGGGTAGCAGGTCCTGTTGCAGGAGGCTTCAGATGTCAGCAGTGACCTGCCATGTAAAGCCAGAGCCTCGGCCATGTCGAGAGAGCTTATCCTCTGCCTGTAGGACCCTGTTTTGTGGGTCTTGGCTCCTTGGAGCTGGATCTCTGTGTCCGTCCCTCTACCCTGTGGAGTGGCTTGTAGCTGAGGAGATGGTAGGTGATGCTGCTGCTGGTGTTGCCCCTGCTGCTGGTGTTGCTATTGTTGTTGCTGCTTCTCTTGTTCCTCATCAAAGGTGTACATTAGAGCTGCAAAAGCTGCTCCCATGCTATGATGAAGGCTAGCAGCAGGGAAATGCAGCTCAAGGTGACTGAAGTGCAAAACAGCTGAACTGACTTCCAATAAGTTAGCAATCATCTGTCAAGCAGTGAAAGCACACTCTCAGAAGAAGTACTGTGAGCACCAGCCTTTCAATCTAGGCAAGGTTGCAGCTATTCAGCTACGCTGTTTGAAAACTTCCCAGCCTGCCACTGAAGGCGCACTCCCTGCTGCGCACTCACCTGGTTGACCCTGGCAAGTTGCTGACAGCTTAGGAAATGGGTGTGCTGGCTGTTAAAGCAGGAATTATTGATTTAAATAGCAGTTAATTGCCTATTTGCTTATAACAATTACTTACCCAACAGCTCCAAGGGGGTTCCCCACTCACCTGCAAACCCGGAAGTGGGCAAGAGGATGTCAGGATCCTGACCCGATGTCACTTTTAGGGGATTTAACTCACCACATGCACTCACCTGAGCTTGCCTCCCCTTACCCTTTAAAATTCCCCAGCAGAGTCTAAATCAGGAAGTGTAAGGTAGAATATTTAATTCAATGTTAAATCATGTACAGAAAGTGAAATAAAGAGAGGGAAAGAAAGATGGGTTTGAGAGAGAGATAAAAGAGATGGAATGGAAAAAGTTTTTTTTAAAGTTAAGAATTTTTTTAACTCTTCAACAATAAATAAAATCTGACGGAGTGAAACTCCATATTTGTACAAGTAAACTTTCAGTTCCAGAGAGTTTGTTTGGCAAGACCCACCAGCCATCCATGGCTCCGCTTTAAAGACGTCTGCAAACGCGACATGATGTCCTGTGACATTGATCACAAGTCGTGGGAGTCAGTTGCCAGCGATCGCCAGAGCTGGCGGGCAACCATAAAGGCGGGGCTAAAGCGTGGTGAGTTGAAGAGACTTAGCAGTTGGCAGGAAAAAAGACAGAAGCGCAAGGAGAGAGCCAACTGTGTAACAGCCCTGATAACCAATTTTATCTGCAGCACCTGTGGAAGAGTCTGTCACTCTAGAATTGGCCTTTGTAGCCACTCCAGGCGCTGCTCCACAAACCACTGACCACCTCCAGGCGCTTACCCATTGTCTCTCGAGACAAGGATGCCAAAGAAGAAGAAGAAGGAGAAGAATTAAGACTTATCACACCATTAAAATTCACTAACACTTGAATGAACAAGCCCTAACTTTTTCTGGCATGTTTAGTGAGTACATGGTGGTTAAGTACCACACTTTCACGCCCTTTGTGTGTTTCATTGCTGAATCTCTTGGCATGGTACCCATGTAAGGAAACTTGTTGAAGAGCAGGGCCAATCAGACAGCACTTTCCTGATTTCTGCATTTAATTGTGCATGTGTGGATGCCAGAAGTCACTGTCTGATTTACTCCATAAAAGCAGCGAGTGCTGATAATGTCACCGTTATTTTTGCTGCAAAACCTGGGCCATTGGCAATGTTTTAAATGATTTAAAATGATAAAGATCAGGGGGCAGGTTGTTCAACCTTGCCCGTCTAAGAGCGAAGTCCAAAGTACGGAAAGTCCTCATCAGAGAACTCCTCTTTGCTGACGATGCTGCTTTAACATCTCACACTGAAGAATGCCTGCAGAGTCTCATCGACAGGTTTGCGTCTGCCTGCAATGAATTTGGCCTAACCATCAGCCTCAAGAAAACGAACATCATGGGGCAGGATGTCAGAAATGCTCCATCCATCAATATTGGCGACCACGCTCTGGAAGTGGTTCAAGAGTTCACCTACCTAGGCTCAACTATCACCAGTAACCTGTCTCTAGATGCAGAAATCAACAAGCGCATGGGCAAGGCTTCCACTGCTATGTCCAGACTGGCCAAGAGAGTGTGGGAAAATGGCGCACTGACACGGAACACAAAAGTCCGAGTGTATCAGGCCTGTGTCCTCAGTACCTTGCTCTACGGCAGCGAGGCCTGGACAACGTATGCCAGCCAAGAGCGACGTCTCAATTCATTCCATCTTCGCTGCCTTCGGAGAATACTTGGCATCAGGTGGCAGGACTATATCTCCAACACAGAAGTCCTTGAAGCGGCCAACACCCCCAGCTTATACACACTACTGAGTCAGCGGCGCTTGAGATGGCTTGGCCATGTGAGCCGCATGGAAGATGGCAGGATCCCCAAAGACACATTGTACAGCGAGCTCGCCACTGGTATCAGACCCACCGGCCGTCCATGTCTCCGTTATAAAGACGTCTGCAAACGCGACATGAAATCGTGTGACATTGATCACAAGTCGTGGGAGTCAGTTGCCAGCATTCGCCAGAGCTGGCGGGCAGCCATAAAGACAGGGCTAAATTGTGGCGAGTCGAAGAGACTTAGTAGTTGGCAGGAAAAAAGACAGAGGCGCAAGGGGAGAGCCTACTGTGCAACAGCCCCAACAAACAAATTTCTCTGCAGCACCTGTGGAAGAGCCTGTCACTCCAGAATTGGCCTTTATAGCCACTCCAGGCGCTGCTTCACAAACCACTGACCACCTCCAGGCGCGTATCCATTGTCTCTCGAGATAAGGAGGCCCAAAAGGATTTTTGCTGCAAAACCTGGGCCATTGGCAATGTTTTAAATGATTTAAAATGATAAAAGAAATGAAATTAGATGCTGCATATGTATTTATATTTACTTGTCACTGTTATTGGATACTGCCTCTCTTATTTTGATCTTTGTACACACAGTTGCAGATAATCTCAATATTTGCTGTTGGGGACCTGGCTAAATTTTGTGTTCAGTGTTTTGTTTTATCCTCTGAGCAAGTTGATTGAAACAATACTTCCTCATGGCCAGCAAATGCACGATATCTGGTCTAAATCTGGCAATGTAGTGTCATTATAGGTTTAATCGCTACATTCTTTAATCCAGTCTGGGGTTTTTCCAACTTTACATCTCTCTCCATAAACTTCAGCTCATCTAAAATTCTTCTGCCCATATCCTATCCCTCACCAAGTCCCCTACATACATTACCCCTTTTCTCACTAACCTGCATTGGCCCCCAGTTTCCTGACACCTCAAAATTAAATTTCTCATCCTTGTGTTTAAATCCCTTTGTAGCCTATTATCTGCCTATCTCGCCAACCTTCTCCAGCCCTACAATACTCTTCCAATTCTAGCCTTTTGTGTGTTCCCCAATCCCTTTTCCCCCACCATTGGCAGCAGTGACCCTGCAATTCCCTTCCTAATCCCCACTGACTTTCCTCTTCCCTCTCCTTCTTTAAGACCTTTCTTGAAAGCCAGCTCTTAAACAAAGCTTTTAAACTTTCTTCCTAATATCACGTTATGTGGCTCAGCATTGATTTTTATCTGATTACGCTTTTATACAGTTGGTTTATGATGGACTTATTTAGAGGTGAGTTCTGAATTTGATTTTTTTGGCGTTTATCTTCTACATTGACAAAAAACAAAATGTATGTTGGATAGTTTAAAATTGCTGCTGAACACATGCATTGACCAGTACTATTAAGACTAAAAACATATTTGGATTCAAATTAGCTCCAAATGCCAAACTCTAATTGATTTACCTTGGAGCCATGACAATAGAGATGAAATATATTATACACTTCATAGCTAGTACTTATTTTGTGTGTGATACTGATTTTTTTGTTGTTGAAAACAAAACTATTCGAGCATTTAATTAATTTTTTTCTATATTTGTTTAAAATTAGCAAATCTCCTCTGGCATTGCTCACAGTAAATTGGGAGGATATGTTATTTTATAAGAACAGGAATTTTATACCAAGCAAAACATAGTGTCCTATTACATTATAAAGAGGGGGGATTTCTGTAAACAGTTACATCCTGAAGTTAATTAGAGGTAATTGCTGTTGCTAAGTTAAACTTGTACATAATGAGTGTAAGGGCTGAATTTTCACCACAGAGGAGAGAAGCAGGAGCTAGGTTTGTTTTGGGGTCAGAAACCCATCTCTGGTGGGAAACTGATTAAAGTTAAGATTTTCACGGGGGTAAGCCCTTAATTGATATGGAAATGGGTTTCCTGTCCAATTTGAGCCAGTGGGGGCGAGGGTGGAGGTGAGTCAGAAAGGAGTGAGGGACTGTTTAAGATTCCCACGGCAGCCATCACCAAGGCTGCTGGTTGTCCTAAGGGAGAAATCTGTTGATTGTGCCAAAGCCTTCCACAGCACCAGAGGGATGCGAGATGTCACAAGAGAGCCAGAGGCTAGAAACCCAGGGCAAAGCTGCCCCTTGCTTCATTGATGCTGACCTCGATCTAATGTTGGAAGTTGAAAGGGAGGTCCTCTTCCCGGACATGGCAGGAGGATGCCACCTTGTCGTGCAGCATTGGCACCTCTCTGTTCTGCATCATCTCCCTCTGCCTCCAATGCCTCCTGCTCTCTCACCTCCTGCTCCTCCCCCAATGAGCTGACTTTTTTAAGGGCCTCACTATCCTCACGGTCCATACCTCTCCAGTGGGCCATGTTATGGAGAGCACAACACACCATCACAAAGCTAGAGACCCTTGAAGGAGGGTATTGGAGCACACCATCTGACCACTCCAGGCACTGGAAGCACATCTTCAGAAGCCCAGTGGTCAGCTCAATGGTTGTTCTACTCAGCAGGTGGCATGGGTTGTATCGGCTCTGTCTGGGCCTCCCGTGGAGGGGTGAGTGATCATGTCTTCAAGGGATATTCCTTGTCCCCTAGGATCCATCCATGCACTTTGGGGTTGGAGTGAAGATCTGAGGCAGCGTGGATTGGCAGAAGATGAAGGAGTCATGGCAGCTGCCAGGAAAGCAAGCGCACACATGATGTGGCAGCTCTTGTGGTCACAGGCCTGTTGATTGTTGAAGGAGTAGAAGCCCTTCCGGCTGATAAATCAGACTAGCCGGTCACTGGGTGCCATGATGGCCACATGGGTGCAATTGATGCTGCCCTGCACCTGAGGGAATCCAGTGATGGTGGGGAAACCCAAAGCGCTCTGTCTCTGCTCTGGCAAAAAGGGCATCAATGACCTGCAAGGTGCAGTGGCATGCAGTTGCTTATGTGATGCCACTAAGATCTGTAGCTGATCCTTGGAAGGAGCCAGGAGCAAAGCATTTCAAGGCCACAGTAACTTTTGACGGCTACTGACAGGGCATGCTGACCAGTGCTGCGAGGTCTTTATTTTTATAGAGAGATATAGCACTGAAACAGGCCATTTGGCCCACCGATGGATGTGCCAACCATCAACCACCCATTTATACTAATCCTACATTAATCCCATATTCCCTACCACATCCCCACCTTCCCTCAATTCTCCTACCACCTACCTACACTAGGGGCAATTTAGAACGGCCAATTTACCTATCAACCTGCAAGTCTTTTGGCTGTGGAGAAAACCGGAGCATCCGGCAGAAACCCACACGGTCACAGGGAGAACATGCAAACTCCACACAGGCAGTACCCAGAACCAAATCCGGGCCGCTGAAGCTGTGAGGCTGCAGTGCTAACCACTGCGCCACTGTGCCGCCCCAAGGGCACAGATGTCTGTGACCATCTGCCTGGAGAGTCACAGTATTCTGCAGGACTAGATCTCGGTCATCTCCAAGTAGCTCCGTCTTCAGCAGTCAATCCTTTGTTGACGATATGGCCTCCATTGCCTTCCTGCCCCTCTTTCCTCTCCCGTGTCCTCCTGCTGTTCGGCGTTGTGCCCTTCCCAAGGTGGGTGTTGCCACTGGGCCTTCCTTTTGGACTGGTGGTAGCCCAATTGCCCTTGCCCCCTACTCCTCTGCCCCTGTGATGCCAGGGTGGTGGTGACCCTGTTCAATGCCTGAGTGCTGAGTTCCCACTCTCGCCACTACCTATGCAGCACCAAAGGCACCTTCTTACCAAATACCGGGTCCCCCTTTGCCCTGTTGACCCTCTTATGGGCCAGGGTGATGCCCTGGGGCAGCCATAACTGGTGCCCCAATCTGCACCCACCTCCCTTCAGCTGATCAGCAGACACCACCTGAAACCTGTGCGTCCCGTTCAAAATTCCACCCTCCCCCTCCAACAAGCTCTTAGCTCTTAGCAGACATCAACCTGCATCTACCAAAAGAAGGATTTCTACTTAAAGGGATCCTGGCAGGGATCAGAGTGGCTGAATTCTACATTGCTTTTTGAAGCTACAGCAACCAAAGGAGTGGAAAAGAGACGTGGGACAATTGCCCCCGTGTCTTTGACTCTTACCTGGAGGCCCTGCTGCGGAATCTGAGAGACTGAAGTGATGTGCTGTTTCTATGGAGGGGGAGAAGAGGCCAGCCCTTCAAACCAAGCAGGCATGGATAGAAGTGGCCATGGAAGTGAGCAGCAGGCATGTGGACGTCGAACCTAGATACAGTGCCCCAAAATGTTCAATGACCTCATGAGGGCTGGAAAGGTGAGTGGCATCCCACTTTCAGATGCCAACCCCCTCACTGACTGTCCCAGCATTCTCCTGCACATCACTCTACTGACTGATGCACCTTGCAGCTCCACTCCTTCTTCTCTCTCTCCAGATACTACCTCACATTGCCATTTGAACAACCAACACTGCTGTTCATCCTAATCTTATTGCCATCTCACACCTATGCCTTAAGGTCATTCTTTGCAATTGGGTTTCATTCCTTTCTCTGCATTTCTCATACTTATAACTATCTGCTTTCTCTCCTTGCAAAAGAGTGCGCACAACTCCTGGGAGAGACAGAGAACTGTGTGTGGCCCTTCAGTGATAGCCACCTTGATGTGTGCCCACCACTGTGATGAAGGTCTTGTTCCAAGCAACTGCAGATGTCAGCCACAATCTGCTGTGAAAGCCTGGGTCTCATAAGGCACATGTGTTCAGGCAAGTTGAGAAAACTGATCCTTTGTCTGCAGACCCTATGTGGGGTGGGGTGTGAGGGTGGGGTATGTGGGGGATGCGGTGTGTGGGTGTGCGGTGTGTGCGGTGGGGAAATATCTCCTCCGCTCTCAGTGGTGCTGCTGGGACTAAGAGCTGCCGGCCCAATGATTGGCAGGCAGCTCAATGAGGTGGGACTTCCTCCCTCAAACGGGTGGACGTCCCGCCTTGGACCAATTAAACCCAGGGACCTGTAAAATGCGGGATGGCTCCCCCCTGGGCCAGGCGGAAGTGGGTTCGCCACCGACTTTTACGTCGACAGTCAGCTCCTGTCCACCCGGTGTAAAATCCAGCTCTTAATATCTCATTTTTGGTTCAGTGAACATTATCTGTTTATGCTTCTGTGAGACACCTCTGCATATCTTTCTGCATTAAAGTCAATGTATCAATGAAAATTGGTGCTATTTTTCCAAACTCCAACTGAACAGTGCATTCCATTGTCGTCGAGAGATTGCTTCTCTCCCCCCTTCCATTTTATAAAAACAGTATGGGTCAAAGCTCTACAGAAGATTGCTGAGTTTTTAAAAAAATGTACTCACTGAGCTTGAATCAGCAGAAATTCTTATAGATCTTTGTCTCAATGTTTGACCTACTGCCAACAATAGACAACCACTTCAATAGCGCTCCCCACATAAGTATAAAATTAAACTACAAAGACACATGACAACCCACCCATCCAAATAGAAATGATTGGCTTGATGGAAAGACCTAAGCATCTCTCACAATAATGTCTTCCCAAACTACCCCTGTTTCCTTTCCAGAAAAATCAGTCATCCACAGCTCTCTAATTCTGCAACTTTGGTTAATTAAAAAAAATATATAAAACCAACTCAAGATAGCGAACAAGCACAATAATATAATGCTAAATGAACGTGATGAATTTAGCTTCTGGGAATGTTGGCTTATGTTTACTTTGGGTTTGGCCATTGCTGATGAGGTGACATATCTGAGACACTAATTATACTACATTTTGTTTTATGGTGATACAGTAGTAGAAAAATGGCCCAAGTGCTTTATGCCCAGTGGAGCAAAGCAATTACCAGCTTTTCAGGGCTAGAATAGAAAAGGATATTGAGCTTCCAATCCTCATTAGGTTCGTCAAGGCCAAGGAATTACTCTTTTCAACTTCATGCTGATTTCAATATCTGAATCGGAATTTAGCAGTTTGGCTTTTCTGTTAAGCCAAGGTGTTTTCAACATTAGTAACTCTTGTTAAAACTCAGATATTGAATCTGAACTCCTTCATTCCCAATTGCATTTTGTGATGTGTTATTGAACCATTTCAAGAAAGTTGAATTTTCAGTCATTGGTTTCCATTGTGATAAGTAATCTCAGCCAGGGTGATTTTGGTTGCATCTATGAACGAGGGAGGGGAACAATCAGTCAGTGTTTGCCTAAGTAATGTTGGCAATAAAAAAATTGTGCCCTTGAAGGAGGGGACATTCGTGAGGAACTAAAATTATCAATTGATAAAAGTTGTAGAATGCAGCAAACCGGGTTCAGCTGCAGACAGTTGGTTTTCCCTGTTCACAGTGTCTTGTACGTATTGCAAGTTGACTACATTGTTACAGAAATGGGAGCCTCAAGTAATCTGTCAAGTGCATTTTAATCAGGTTTTCTGTGAGAAAGCCATTTTGTTTGTTTTGTTTTAAAAATACATCAATTTTGAAGGGAAAAAATCCAGTCTTACCAAATGGTAGCTGAAGAAGTATGGTTTTAGTCTAGTCTGACTGTACCAAATATACAGGGCCATAATTTGCTGTCAGTGTACAGTGAGGTTAATAGTGCTTGCTGTTATTTATGCACAAAAGCTACAGCAACTTCAGGCAAGAGGCAGCTGTGAAATTAAACACAGAAATCCAAAAGTTGCTGTCTGTGATACACCGCATTGCCGTTAACTTAGCAAAAACGTCATCTCACTGTCTGACTCAAGTGATGTTCGTGTACTTAACAATGTGAATAGGTGTTGATTACTGCCAAACAACCTCCTTGAGGCTGAAAATTAACTATTACACGTGTGGTGTCTCATTTCTTCAAGTTTTAATTGTTTGAGATTTTTAAAATGTAAAATTTAAGTTATAACTTTTACTTTTCCTTTCTGCCTCTCTTTTTCACTCTCTCTCAATCCAATGTTTGTTTCCCTCTCTTTATTTCTCTTTACCTTATTTGGCAATGAATTCACCCACTCTAATTTATACTTCCTCTCAGTCCTTAGGTTGTTAATTTCACAATACTTAAATCTGATTGGTTAAGGAGAGGCACAGTTGCTTATCCTGTTCACTCTGGTCGCAAATGCCCTGTTTCCCTCACTGCAACGTCATCAGCTCAGACTCTCAGCAATTTGCAGTGCAAAATATCATTACGATTAAATGGACAAAGGCAAGTCTTGTTATGAAAAAAAGTGCTGGAAAGACTCAGCAGGTCTTGCAGCATCTGTGGAGAGAGAAGCAGAGTTTCAAGTCTGTGACCTTTCATCAGAGCTCTTCCCACGGGCACCTTCCCATGCAATTGCAGGAGGTGTAACACCTGCCCTTTTACCTCCTCTCTCCTCACCATCAAAGGCCCCAAACATCTTCCAGGTGAAGCAACGATTTACTTATACTGCTTTCAATTTTAATATACTGAATTTGCTGCTTGCAATGTGTTCTCCTCTACATTGGGGAGACCAAACACAGATTGGGTGACTGCTTTGAGGAACCACCGCTGCTCATTCTGCAAGCATAGCCCCGAGCTTCTGGTTGCTTTCCATTATAATTCACCACCTTGCTCTTATGCCTACATTTCTATTCTTGGCCTGCTGAAGTGTTCCAGTGAAGTTCAACACAAGTTCAAGGAACAGCACTTCATCTTCCAATTTACAGCCTTCTGGACTCAACATTGAATTCAACAATTTCAGACCATGACCCCCATTTTGATTTTTTTAACCATGTGCCGGTCTTGAACTTGTTTTTCATGTTTTTGCTTTTGGACAGAACTGTTCATTATACTGCCATTAACAGTCTCTTTGGACAAATGCTTTGTCTTTTACTACAACTATTACCTCTCCCTTTGCCTTCTGTTCCATGACATCTTAGTCATTTAATCTCTCCTGCCCTCTACCTGATCACAGACCTTCCCATTTGTTGTTCTTCCCCCTATCCCCTTTGAATGGCATAAAAGCCATCACATTTCTACCTTCCTTCAGTTCTGAAGAAGTCATATTGGACTCAAAACATCAACTCTGTTTCTCTCTCCACAGATGCTGCCAGACCTGCTGAATATTTCCAGCACTTTGTTTTTATTTCAGATTTCCAGCATCTGCAATATTTTGCTTTTATATCATTAAAAACAGATTATCTGGTCATTTCTGTCATTGATGTTTGTGGGAACTTGCTGTGCACAGATTGGTTGGCGCTTTTCCCAGCATTACAACTGTGATGACGGTTCAAAAGCTCTTCATTGGCTGTGATACCCTTTGAGATATCCTGATATAGTGAAAGCCACTATATACATGTAACTTCTTTCTAATTTATGTCTTGTGTCTAAGGTAACCCTTTCATGATGTTGTCTCCATTTTACATGTTTTGTCCTTCAGACTTTTTGTGCCTGTTATGACCAGGTGAGAAAGGGGTCTAGGATTCTCTCTCGGCCTTCACCTGGTCTTACTGTAACAGGGTTTAACTTTAAACACATTGTTTTATTTTAGCTCCCCCTTAGTGAATCCTTGTTCACTAACTTCCAATTATAAGGCAAATAATCTAGCCAAACAGGTTTTCTTAGGTTTAAATAAAAAAGGTTGAACTTTATTAAACTTAAACTCTAATTCGGTTAACACCTATGGATACGCGACGCGCCCATGCTGGCATGCATATGCGATACACACATGCAGACAGAGACAGAAAAGAGCAGAAGAAATAAAATGGAAAAGTTTGAGGCAATATCTGAAGATGGTTTTGGTTACTGTTCTTTGAGCTCACTGTAGAGTCCTTGATTGTAGGTAGGTCTTGCTGGTCTTTGGGGCCCAGTATTCTTCCTAAACTTTGTTCGATGTAGGAGACTTTTCTCTCGAAGTTCAAGTGTCCTCAGTGGGTCTAGAGGCTTGTGAGAAAGAGATGGGAGCAGACAGGAGAGGTCTTCTCACTCCAGGAGCAAACAGTCTTTCTGAGTTCAAAAACTCTGTGGCTAGTTGAAAAAACCCTGGACCAGCCAGTTAGTCATGTGACCAGCTGGTTTAACCAGTCCTGGCTTTTGTGGCTTTTATCACCTTAGCAGTCTCTGGAATGCTCTTACACCTTCAATGTCTGGTGATCAAAATCCATTGTGGGTTGAATGTGTCAGGGAATGGTCCTTTGTCTCAACAAGCACTGTCTGTTAGTATGCAAATGTTTTTCAGCTATGTGTTTGGCAGCCCTTGTAACAGGCCTTCTCCTCTTCCCAGCAAGTTTAAAATCAATGTTCATGTGACAAAATTAATATGCCTCATTCTTGGCAGGTGGGGCCTGCATGACGGTGCCTATTGTAATTGGCAATCTGCCCTTATTTTCTAATAGTTAACTCCATTTTGTTGTTTTTATTGATTTTTTTTTATCCTGTAGTCCTCTCCTCTTGTTTTTGGTGGGCATGCAACTTTACTGGCAATTACGATTACTAACCAACGCCTCTTTGATGCTTCCCTTCCCAGGTATTTCATCCTTCACAAATTGCCAAAACTGAAGTTCCTGGATGCAAGAAAAGTTACAAAAGAAGAATATGACGAAGCAGCAACTAGGGGTGCCTTCACGAAAGTGGTGAAACCCAAGGATGATCTGGTAAGGCATGCAATCTTTCTGTATTGCTGCACATGATCACGAATATATAAAACACATAAGATAAGCAGGAAAATTCCCTTTATATTGCTCTCTTAACATATAATTTACACTTTATTAATCTGGGAGTTTCTAAATGCTAATTGTATGCCTCTCTCTCTCTCTCTTTTATATATATATATATATATATATAATACAAATATGTGTGTGCATGTATTTGGCCTTTATTTAACTAATTCGTTCTTTTGTTTGTTCAACCAGTATAACTTTAAGTCATACTTATCTTTAAGGAAGCAGGCTTCTAGCTTCAACACCTCCATCCATCTAATGTACCTTCTCACTTTGTTGCCGTCTGTTTACATGTTTTTCTCCTTCTCAAAGCATTGATAGCCTGCACTTTGTGATCACTGATTTAAAAAAACTCCTGTAAAGTTGAAACCCTTAATCACATAAGGGAGTTTCTAATGACCAGATTTTGACCTCATTTCATTTGCGTAAGCATAGATCAAAGTGGACGGGGCCTGTCCGATTCTAGTAGTGTAGCAGGGTGTGACAGCACTTCACATCAAAATGACAGCTCAAGCGCAGGACAATCAAATTGCTCAATTATATCCTGGGCCTGTAATTATTCCTCTCTGTTTTTGCAAAGCCTGCATTTGTCATTCCATTGACATAATTTACCTTATGATCACCTCACTAACATTTTGGTTGCAACCATGGTTGAAGAGATATGGAGGCAGCTTCCTTTCTTTTTATTTTGAAATTGATGAGGTCTGATACAGCAGCCACAATAACCTCTGCAGGGCATGTATAGACTTTGTGTTTAATTGCCTTCATCATCCCGATTGTCTGCTGACCAAAAGTGCAGGTCACCAATTACTGCAGCTGTGGCCAGATCTGCAGATAATTGGACTTTTGTAGCAGACTTGATAGCATAATTGGATATTTTTGTTATTTGTTTTCAAGCCTTGTAGTTCTTCCTTCTGTGAGACATTATGGCATTTATGAGGTAAAAATATATTTATGGCAATCCTTGTTTTTGTAACAGTTGACAACAATCGTAGGTGAATATCCAATAGTCTGTGAACCAGAACTTGAACGGATATACTGAGGATTATGTGCATTTAGAGTCCAGTTACATTGCCACTCAATGAAAACACAGCAGCATAACCATGATTCAGGTTCCAGTCTAACTCCAGAACACAGTAATGAGAGCTCCCAGGAAAGCCATCTCATAATGCTTTACCTTAGCATGGTGTTGTGTATAACTGGTGTCAAGGGAGATGGCCAAAGTGTTTGGATGTTCATTGGTCTTTACAGATTTACTGTCAATTTTTCATGTTTGGTAAAAACTAGCATTCCCATCTAATTCCCAAACACAAGTATGGCCTTTGGGTGGGAAGGAGCGGCATAGAACAATAGCTGGTTTTCAGGAACACATTATGTCCTGTTTTGTCTCCTATTCCAAATTTCAGAATTGACTTCTACCGGACAGCTTCACAGATGATTCCATTTTTGCACTCAAAATATATTTTAAAATTGACCAACCATGAGCAATATTCAATGTATGTCAGTAAGTGTGCTTTCTTTAGACAGTCAACAAGAACTCTATTATATTGCTTGGCATTCTCCAATGGTATAACCACAACTTTAATAACTCCCTTCTACGCAACATGTATGATGTACACCAGTCATTAGAACTTGGTCCATAGAAGCATTGTTAGCTGTGTAAAAAGAATGGAATATAACATAAGAGAGGCCACAAGCCTAAGCTCATGTGACTTTTTGTAATGAGGCATTCCTAGTTTGTATCAATTAGAGACCAAAACCTTTACCTCAGAACCAAAGGGACAGGATGGATCATGAAGTTTATGTTAAATATTGGGTTATGATTGGCTTGATGCTGGCATTGTGCAATATGATCTCAGCACCATAGGTATTGCCTCAAATGGGTACCATTGTGTAATTCGACCAGGTGCAAATGCTGCACTCCCCAGTCGTATCCAAGAATATTGCTGATAATAAATGACAGTGGTTAATACTGATATTGTAGATGACATTACTGGGGTGTTCAAAAACAAATCCTACACTGAAGATATGACTATAACAATAGAATAGTTACAACGCAGAAGGTGTTGGCTCTCAACAAGAGCAACTCAGTTAGTCCCACTCCCCCGCCCTTTCCCCATAGCCCTGCAAATGTTTTCTCTTCCAGTGCTTATCCAATTCCCTTTTGAAAACCACGATTGAATCTGCCTCCACCACACTGTGAGGCAGTGCATTCCATATCCTAACCACTTGCTGCATAAAAAATGTTTTCCTCATGTCACCACTGGTTCTTTTGCCAATCACCTTAAATCAGTGTTCTCTGGTTCTCGGCCCTTCCACCAATGGGAACAGTTTATCTATCTACTCTGTCTAGTCCCCTCATGATTTTGAACACTTCCAAAACATCTCATCTCAACCTTCTCTTCTTAAGTAGAACAACCTCAGCTTCTCTGATCTATCCACATAACTGAAGTCACTCATCCCTGGAATCATTCTCATAAATATTTTCTGCACCCTTTCCAATGCCTTCACATCCTTCCTAAAGTGTGGTGCCCAGAATTGAAAACAATACTCCAGTTAAGGCCGAACCAGTGTTTTATCAAGTTTCAGCATAATTTCCTTGCTTTTGTACTCCATGCCTCAATTCATAATGCCCAGGATCCTCTATGCCTTTTTCACCATTTCTCAACCTGCCCTGCCATCTTCAATGATTTGTGTACTTATACCCCCAGGTCTCTCTGTTCCTGCACTTCCTTTAGAATTGTGCCCTTTATTTTATATTGCCTTTCCTTGTTGTTCTTGCCAAAATGTATCACTTCACACTTCTCCACATTAAATTTTGTCTGCCACGTGTCCGCCCATTCCACCAACCTGTCTATGTCCTCTTGAAGTCTATTACTTCTCGCAGTTCACAATACTTCCAATTTTTGTGTCATCTGCCAATTTTGAACTTGTACCTTGCACACCCAAGTCTAGGTCATTAATATATATCAAGAAAAGCAGTGGTCCTAGTAGCAACCCCTGGAGAACCCCACTATATACCTTCCTCCAGTGGGAAAAACAACCATTTACCACCACTACTCTGTTTCCTGTCACTCAGCCTACTTCGTATCCATGCTGCCACTGTCCCTTTTATTCCCTGGGCTTCAACTTTGTTGGCAAGTCCATTATGTGGCACTTTTTCAAATGCCTTTTGGAAGTCCATGTAGACTACATCAACTACATTACCCTCATCAGCCCTCTCTCTTACCTCATCAAAAAAACTCAATTGAATTAGTTAAATACGATTTGCCTTTAACAAATCTATGCTGTCTTTCCTTAATTAATTCATGCTTGTCCACATGACTGTTAATTTGGTCCCGGGTTATCATTTCTAAAAACTTTCCCACCACTGAGGTTAAATTGAGTGGCCTCTAATTGCTGGGGTTATCCTTAAACCCTTATTTGAACATGGATGTTAGCTTTGAAGTTCCCTAATCCACTGGAACCAGCCCCCCACCCCTATATCTAAGGAGGATTGGAAGGTTATGGCCAATGCCAGTACAATTTCCACCCTTACGTCCTTCAGCATCCTCTGATGCATCCCATCTGGTCTTGGTGACTTATCAACTTTAAGTACAGCCAGACTGTACTTCTTCTTTATCAATGTTTAGCCCATCCAGTATCGCAACTACCTCCTCTTTCACTATAACTTGGACAGCATCTTCTTCCTTGGTAAAGACAGATGTGAAGTACTCATGTAGTACCCTCTGTCACCTTGTTTTTATCCTCACCACATCTGCAGTAAGTGTCTGCAGGTCGGGGAGCTTCAGCTCAGAGTCAGTGAACTGGAGGCTGAGCTACAGACACTGAAATGCATCAGGGAAGGGAAAAGTTACCTGGACACTTTGTTCCAAAAGGCTGTCAAACCCCTTAGGATAGCGTCTTCTGATTTGGTCAGTGGTCAGGGACAGGAGGGCGTGACTGTGAGTGAGAAGGTAAGGGGATGGAGAAGGAAGAAGTAGAACAGCCTCAGTCCTTGCAATTGTCCAACAGGCTTGAGGTTTTATCAGCTTGAATGGATGAGAGCGAGGGCTGCAGGGTGGATGAGCAAACTGATGATGGCACCATGGTACAGGAAGCCATTCAAGCAGGAGGAGTAAATAGGAATGTAGTGGTAGTATAGTCAGGGGGATAGATAGCAGCCAAGAGCGAGAGTCCAGAAGGCTGTGTTGTTTGCCTGGTGCCAGGGTTCAGGACATCTGCTCAGGGCTGGAGAGGAACTTGCCATGGGAGGGGGAGGACCCAGTTGTCATGGTCCATGTGGGTGCCAACAACATAGATAGGACTAGGAAAGAGGTTCTATATAAGAAGTCTGAGCAGCTGGGGCTAAATTAAAAAGCAGAACCTCAAAGGTAATAACCTCTGGATTATTACCTGAGCCATGAGCAAATTGCTGTAGGGTAAATAAGATTAGAGAGTTAAAGATTGATGTGGGAGAAATGGGGTTTGATTCATGGGGGACTGACACCTATACTGGGGAAAGTGGGAGCTGTACCGTTGGGACGGTCTTCACCTGAACCGTGCTGGGACCAGTGTTCTGGCGAGTCATATAACCAGGGTGGTAGAGAGGGCTTTAAACTGAATAGTGGGGATGAGGAATCAAGTGAGGGAAGATGTGATCATTTAAATAGCAAGGAGAAGGCAAGAGAGCAATGTAGCTATAAGGGAACTGATAATCTGAGTGTGGCAGGAAGGGGCGTCAGCAGATAAGGCTAGCGGTTGTGAAAATAACAAAAAGATAGAATTAAAGGCACTCTGTCTGAATGCACACAGAATTCACAAGAAGGTAGATGAATTGACAGCACAAGTAGAAGTAAACAGGTATGATCTAATTGCCTTTATGGAGACGTGGCTGCAGGGTCACTAAGGCTAGGAACTGAATGTTCAAGGGAGTTGACATTTAGGAAGGATAGGCAAAAAGGAATTGGAAGTGGCGTAGAGCTATTCATAAAGGATGAGATCAGTCTGTTAGTGAGAGAGGATCTTAGATTGAAGGATCAAGTTGTAGAGTGAGGAAACAGCAAGGGGCAGCAAACATTGGTAGTTGTTTATAGGCCACCAAACAGTAGTGGTAATGCAGGGCATGATATAAATCAGGAAATGGGAGGTGCCTGTAACAAGGGTAATACAGTAATCATGGGGAACTTCAATCTACATATAGAGTGGGTAAACCTAATTAGCACTAATGTTGTGGAGGACGTATTCCTGGAATGTATACAGGATGGTTTTCTAGAACAGTATGCTGAGGAACCAACTAGAGAACAGGCTATTTCAGATCTGGTATTGTGCAATGAGAAAGGGCTAATTAATAATCTCATTGTAAAGGAGCCTCTAGGGAAAAGTGACCAGAGTATCACAGAATTTTACATGAAGTTTGAAAGTGATGTAGTTCAATCCAAAACTAGGGTCTTAAATCTGAACAAAGGAAACTATGAAGGTATGAGAGGCAAGATGGCTGTGGTATATTGGGAAACTACATTAAAAGGTATGATGGTAGACAGGCAATGGCGAGCATTTAAGGAATTAATACATGGTTTACAACAAATTAACATTCCTTTGAGGCACAAAAACCCAACAGGAAAGGTGATCCAACCATGGCTAGCGAGAAGTTAAAGTTTGTATCAGATCAAAAGATTTCTTATTAAAGGGACCATGGCATGGGTCAGAAAAGCTCACCAGTACTTCGATTTTTGAGTTAGCACAACAAAGGAATGGACAGGAGGCCTGGGAAAGCTGTTCCCCCCCCCACCCCCACCGCTCCCCCCACCCTCCCTCGACCCTGGTGTCTCAATCTTACCTGAAGGTCCTGAGGGGCTGCAGTGAGGTGAGCACTGCCAACGATGGGAGGAAGAAGCCAACCTTTCCAAACAAGCAGGAGTGGATGGAAGTGCCCGAGGAAGTCAGCAGCAGAAGTGTGCTCCCTCTAACCTGGAGACACCGCACCAAGAGGATATAGGACCTTAGGAGGGCATGACAGGTGAGTGACATAACACTTTCAGGTGCTAAGTAACACAGTCTGACTTGCCCGGCATTCTCCTGCACAGCATGCCTCAGGTCAACGCACTTGCAGCTCCATTCATTCTTCTTTCTCCAGGCATGTCACATATCCATCTGAGCAGCCAACACTCACTCTCAACCTATTGGCCTTGCAACCATGCATCACAGTTACCCTCCACAAATGTTGTCCTTTCCTCCTCTCCACACAAACCATTACAACCACTCAAACCTTTCTGCTTTATCTCCTTGCAGGAGAAAAGAGCAAACAACTCAGCAAGAAGCAGAGACCCGGGGATGGGTGGCGGCTGACCAGTGACAGGCACATTATCGGCCATTGGCAATTCGTACCCACCTGCTCCACTGTGCAGGAGGTTGTGTTCCAGGAGGCCGCAGATGTCAGCAGCAACCTGCTGTGAGAGCCTGAGCCTCCTGAGTCACTGGTGCTCAGACATGTCAAGAGAGCTGATACTCTGCCTATAGAACCTGTTGGGGATCTTGCCACATTCCTGCTGGATCTCGGTGTCCATCCCATCTGCCCTGTGGAGGGGCATGTGGCTGAGGGGAAGTCAGCTAGTGTTCCTGCTGCTGGAGAGGTTGGCGGTGGTGTGGCCTCTGCTCTTGATCCTCAGCGGAGGTGGAAGGTGAAACTGTGGAGCTACTCCCATGCTGTGTTGAAGGCAGGCAGCAGGGATGTACAGCTGAAGGTGACTAAAGTCCAGACTGATGAAGTGCCTTTCAACAAATTGGCAGTCACCTGTTGAACAGTGAAAACACTTGGTGAGAGAAGAAGTGCTTTGAACAGCAGTCTCTCAGTGGTCATAGCTGCTGCTCTTCAGTGCAGCTGATCAAAGCCTTCACAGCTTATCAGTTTTGCTGGAGAAGTTCTTCGCATTATGCACTCACCTTGGGAAACAGGTTCCCTGCTCGGAAATATAGGATTGAAACAGTTCATAATTGGCTTAACAACCTCAACCACTTCTTAATTATTTACCCAACAGATCAAAGGGGGGGGGGGGGGGGTCCTCGTTTTCCTTCAACCCCACCCCAGAGAAAGCCAGAAGAGGGTGGGATCACATTAGGATCCTAACCTGATGTCAATTCCTGGACTTTTCCACCTGGCATACTCCTGAACCTGCCTCCACCAGGCTGGGAAAATTCTGTCCATTAACTCAGTTTCTCTCTTCTCTGTATTTATTCTCAGATTAAAATGAGGGAGATCAATATCAGGGAACTTGTTTTGGTAAACTCTTTAACTCTCCAAAGGGAAATTGCACGTTTCTGTGCGTGAATTGTGAATAATTATGTCAAAAATAAATAACAATATTAGCATTCCAGGCAAAACATTGAAATAGTCACTGAAATTTTAAATATTTTGTGTCAATTTTTCTAGACTATTATTTGAATGTAAACATTTGATGCAATCATTCTGGCTATTTATAATATTCATTATTGTTATTCACTGTTGTGCGGCAAAAGTCACTTCAGAGTCGGGAGTGAGCTGAACTTAAAAAAAAACATTATTACCAGCATGGAGGGATGGCCTTCAGCATGCCAAAGTCTCAAACAAGTCATGGCTATGGCAGCATATTTATACAAAAACTTTATGTGGAACTAATACAGCTGATTACTCATATATCCATATTTGATTATCTTACTATTGTTTATGCACCTCTTTTCAACACTTTATAATACCAGTTTTCTTTGCAATTTCACCCTCCCTAATTCTATCTCTTAGAACAGTTAAACAAACCAAGGGCTCATGATGGAAAAGGTTCAGTCAAAGAAAAACAACTTCAGCTGTGTGAACCTTAGTAACCCTATTAACCCTTCATTTTCCACATCAGTCCCCTCCTGTAGGCCCTTGGAAAGATTATATCTGATCCAGGTGGGCACAATGTAAGCCATTTCTCCAGATTCACTGCTGGCAGAGTTGCCCAGGAATCCTACTGGACTACAGCAGGCATCAAATCCTAACAATTTGGAGTCCTCTTACAACTTCATCCGAATGATCCAGCTTGGTTTGGAATGCTACTGGTCAAATTAGAGAGCATAAATGTCATTCTGATTTCCCTTTTCTGTGCGTAACGCAAGGGTGGCCGCCACTAGGACATTTGCTTAATGGACATTGTAGCTGGGGCGTTCCCCTTAATGGACGCCATAACCAATTTTACCCATTGTATAATGTACCTTAAGCAACAACAAATATCAAAGCAAATGATCAGGACGAGTACTGATACAACAGCAGCAGCCATTCTGCCTATTTCCCACTAATTGTATTGCATACGGCCGGATGCAGCACTGGCGCTGCCAAGTCCCCCAGTACCTTCGCAGTTCCCTTGGTGGGGTACTGCGTCGGCATCCTATAACCACGTGTCTTTAGATAAAAGCATCTTACAACAGTACATCCTAGACGGTTGATAACATCAATACACAATTCTTAACAATATTGTCCTTCGAGTCCCGTCTCATATGTGAATGGGGCAAATTGGTCCATCCTGATCACACCTCGACTCCAGTGGTAAAATACAATGTTTGGATCATAATTTAGTCAGCACCCAAACTAGTGCTCTCCGAGTCCTGAGTTGTTGTTGTTGTACATCCCGGTTATATTTAACGACCCGTCTGAACTATTGCTAAACGTTATATTGGTCTGGCCTAAAGGTATTCCACAACTCCTTGATTCTTCAAAAAACATCTGTGAAAAAACATCCTACCACATCACCCTTCGCCTGATTGTAAAATATTGTAATATGAACATACAAATTAGGAGCAGGAGTAGGTCACTTGGCCCTTCGAGCCTGCTCCACCATTCAGTAAGTTCAAGGCTGAACTGATTACTCCACATTTCCACCTACTCCCAATAACCTTCCACCCTCCTGCTTATCAAGAATCTATCTACCTCTGCCTTAAAAATATTCAAAGACTCTGCTTCCGCCACCTTTTGAGGAAGAGAATGTTAAAGACTCTCAACCCTCAGAGAAAAATTTCTCCTCATTTCTGTCTTAAATGGGCGATCCCTTATTTTTAAACAGTGAGCCCTAGTTCTAGATTCTCTCACAAGGGAAAACATCCTTTCCACACCCACCCTGTCAAGACCCCTCAGGATTTTATATGTTTCAATTAAGTCGCCTCTTACTCTTCTAAATTTCAGCGGATGCAAGCCTAGCTTGTGCAATCTTTCCTCGTAAGACAGCCCGCCCATTACAGCTATTAGTCTAGTAAACCTTCTCTGTACTGCTTCCAACGCATTTACATCCTTCCTTAAATAAGGAGACCAGTACTGTACACAGTACTCCAGATGTGGTCTTACCAATGCCCTATATAGCTGAAGCATACCTCCCTACTTTTGTATTCAATTCCCCTCGCGATAAACGATAACATTCTATTAGCTTTCCTAATTACGTGCTGTACCTGCATACTAACCTTTTGCGATCCATGCACTGGGACATCCAGATCCCTCTGCATCTCAGAGCTCTGCAATCCCTCACCATTTAGATAATATGCTTCTTTTTTATTCTTCCTGCCTAAGTGGACAATTTCACACTTTCCCACATGATACTCCATTTGCCAGGTCTTTTGCCCACTCACTTAACCTATCTATATCCCTTTGTAGTCTCCTTATGTCCTCTTCACAACTTACTTTCCTACCTATCTTTGTGTCATCAGCAAATTTAGCAACCATACCTTCGGTCCCTTCATCTAAGTCATTTATCTAAATTGTAAAAAGTTGAGGCCCCAGCACAGATCCCTGTGGCACACCACCTGTTTATATCTTGCCAACCAGAAAATGACCCAATTATGCCTACTCTTTGTTTCCTGTTAGCTTGCCAATCTTCTATCCATGCCAAAAAGTTACCCACTGCACCGTGAGCTTTTATTTTCTGCAATAACCTTTGATGTGGTACCTTATCAAATGCCTTCTGGAAATCTAAGTACAATACATCCACTGGTTCCCCTATATCCGCAGCACATGTAACTCCCTCAAAGAACTCCAATAAATTGGTGCAGCATGATTTCCCTTTCACAAAACCATGTTGACTCTGTCTGATCACTTGAATTTTTCTAAATGCCCTGCTATAACGTCTTTAATAATAGCTTCTAACATTTTCCCTAAGACAGATATTAAGCTAACTGGCCTGTAGTTTCCTGCTTTCTTTATCCCTCCCTTTTTGAATAAAGTATTTACATTCTCTATTTTCCAATCTAATGGCGCCTTCCCCGAATCTAGGAATTTTGGAAAATTAAAACTAACACATCAACTATCCAACTAGCTACTTCTTTTAACACCCTAATGAAGTCCATCAGGACCTGGGACTTGTCAGCCCACAGCTCCGACAATTTGTTCAGTACCACTTCCCTGGTGATTGTAATTTTCTTGAGTTCCTCCCTCCTTTCCATTTCCAGATTTACAGCTAATACTGGGATATTACTTGTATCCTCAATAGTGGAGACCGATGCAAAGTATCTGTTCAATTCATCTGCCATCTCCTTATTATCCATTATTAATTCCCCAGACTCATTTTCTATGGGACCAACGCTCACTTTGTTAACTCTTTTCTTTTTGAAATATCTATAGAAACTCTTACTATCTGTCTTTATATTTCTAGCTAGCTTTCTCTCGTACTCTGATTTTACCTTCCTTATCAATCTTTTAGTCCTTCTTTGCTGTTTTTTATATTCTGTCCAATCTACTGACCTACCACCCATCTTTGCGCAATTATAGGCTTTTTCTTTAAGTTTGATACTATCTTTAACTGTTTTAGTTAACCATGGATGGCGGGTCCCACCCTTGGAATTTTTTTTCTCATTGAAATGTATCTATTCTGTGTATTCTGAAATATCCCTTTAAATGTCTGCCACTGCATCTCTCTTGACCTGTCCCTTCACCTGATTTGCCAGTTCACTTTAGCTAGCTCTGCTTTCATGCCCTCATAATTGGCCTTATTTAAGTTTAAAATACTAGTCTTGGACCCACTCTTCTCTCCCTCAAACTGAATGTAAAATTCAATCATATTATGATCACTGCTAACAAGGGGTGCCTTAACTATGAGGTCATTAATCCTATCTCGTTGCACAATACCAGGTCTAGTATAGCCTCTGGTTGGCTCCAGAACATATTGTTCCAAGAAATTATCCCAAAAACATTCTATGTACTCATCTAGGCTACCTCTGCCCATCTGATTATATGTAGGTTAAAATCCCTCATAATTATCGCTGTACCTTTCTGACTAGTTTCCATTATTTCTTCCTTTATACCGTGTCCAACAGTGTGGTTAATGTTAGGGGGCCTGTACACCACTCCCACAAGTGACTTCTTGCCTTTATGATTTCTTATCTCGACCCAAACTGTTTCTACATCCTGGTCTCCTGAACTTAGGTCATCCCTCTCTATTGCACTAATACCATCATTAATTAACAGAGCTACCCCTCCACCTTTTCCTAGCTTCCTGTCCTTCCTAAATGCCATGCACCCTTCAATATTCAGATCCCAATCTATGTCGTCCTGCAGCCATGTCTCTTTAATGGCTATCAGATCGTGCTTATTTATTTCTATTTGCGCTCTCAGTTCATCTGTTTTCTTTCGAATGCCACGTGCATTCAGATACAGAGCCTTTAGTTTTGTCCTTTTATTATTTTTGTAACCTCTAGTCTTATCTGTTGATTTATTCTTAGATTTGTACGCTCTGTCCCTTCCTGTCACAGTCTGTTTATCATTTTCCATATCAATACCTTTCTCTCTTGCCTTGTCTCTACTTCTTGATTTACCTTATCTTCCCAAATTTGATCCCTTACCCCCACTATTCAGTTTCAAACCCTCTCTGCTAGAACACTGGCCCAGCACGGTTCAGGTGTAGACAGTCCCAACGGTCCAGCTACCACTTTCCCCAGTACTGGTGCCAGTGCCACACAAACCGGAACCCACTTCTACCACATCAGTCTTTGAGCCGCGCATTAATTTCTCTAATCTTATTTTCCCTATGCCAGTTGGCACGTGGCTCAGGTAATAATCCAGAGATTATTACCTTTGAGGTTCTGCTTCTTAATTTGGTGCCTAGTTCCTCATATTGACTATGCAGAACCTCTTTCCTTGTCCTGCCTATGTCGTTGGTACCTACACAGATCACGATGACTGGATCCTCCCCCTCTCACAATAAGTTCCTCTCCAGACCTGAGCAGATGTCCCGAACCCTGGCACCGGGCAGGCAACACAGCCATCTGGACTCTCACTCTTTGCTGCAGAGAACTGTGTCGATCCCCCTAACTATACTGTCCCCTGCTACCACTACAGTCCTTTTTTTTTCGCTGCACTTGAAGGGCTTCCTGTACCACAGTGCCATGGTCAGGTTGCACATCCACCCTGCAGCCCCCACTCTCATCCAAACAAGCTGAAAGAACTTCAAACCTGTTGGACAATCACAAAGGCTGAGGCTCCTGCACTCCTGCCCTCTGGGTCCCCTTACCTGCCTCAGCTGCAGCCACACACTCCTGTCCCTGACCACTGACCAAATCAGAAGACCCTATCCTAAGGGGTGTGACCGCCTCCTGGTACAAAATGCCCAGGTAACTTTCCCTGTCCCTGATGTGTAGCAGTGTCTGCAGCTTGGACTCCAGTTCAGTGACTCTGAGCCGAAGCTCTTTGAGCCACAAAAACGTACTGCAGACGTGATTGCCCTGGATCACACTGGCATCCAGGAGCTCCTACTACTTAATTATAAATTTTGCATTTATTTCATTTCATCTTAGTTTGTTCAGTTTGCTTACCCACTGTTTTTGTTTTCAGGTTTGCACTTGCTGCTGTTCAATATTCAGTGCATTAATACCTAATCTGTACTAATGCTTTGTCTTTCAACACACCATTAACATATTGTTTGCCTTTGCTCCATGACCTTTTGGTCAGCTATGTGGCCTGGTCCAATCTACACCTCCTTTGTTATCTCTTGCCCCACCCCCACCTCACTTGCTTATAACCTGTGACTTTTCTATTATTTGTCAGTTCCGAAGAAGGGTCACTGACCTGAAACGTTAACTCTGCTTCTCTTTTCACAGATGCTGCCAGACCTGCTGAGTGGTTCTAGCATTTCTTGTTTTTATTTCAGATTTCCAGCATCCGCAGTATTTTGCTTTTATACTACTTAATTATTCTACTTAACTACTTAACTTATTCTACTTAACTAACTACTTAATTATTTTATTCAATTATTTATTTTATTTTCCTTTTATTAATATATTTTATTAAGTTTACCACTTTACTGTTTTAAATGTTAGGATTAAAATGGACCTTAATCACTTACCAGATACTCACCAAACAGGTAGCTTCTTCCCAAACCAATCACCTACCTGCTTGCCTGTGATGTTTGATGCTATGTTTGACGTACATTAAATTAAATTAAAAGCTTGCCTGTATACTTGCTCCGGCGGCTCTGTTTCCCTACTCTCTCTGTTGATTGTGACGTCACTCTGATGTCACTTTTCGATTTTTTCCCTGCTCCGCTCCTGCTGCTCCCGCCGTGCTCCTCTCTCTCGCTCTGTCTCCGGTCTCCGACTCTGGTCTTTTGGCATGCTTTTTAAACCTCTGCTCCCTCTGTGCTCCTCTCTCTCGCTCTGTCTCTGGTCTTGTCACACCCCGGGTTCGGTAGACAGACTGTCATGCCGGGCCTTTGCATGGTGATCGCTGGGCTGTTCGCCAGGTCTGAATCTGGTAGGCATATTACTTGGGTCGTGTGGGTACTTGGGGTGATTTTATCTGAGATCTACACATTAGGTTTCTTTATCCATTCTCCTTTACCTCCTTTAGGCAGTTGTACGTACTGTTTTCTTGTTGATGTGCACAGTCGGCACCTCCCATGCTGCTGCAGTTGCCAGGAGGGTGATCACCATCATTGCTGTCCACCAGGCTGCCATTGCTCTAGTGGTTTACCTGAAATTAAATAATTAAGTGATCTGCTGCTGGCTGTCGTGTTGGCAGAAGCAGAATGTGAGTCATATACCTTAACCTGAGACCAATGTTTCCACCTGCTTTCCTCCCAGCAATTTTTATATATATTTGTCCATGGGCTGTGGGCGTCACTGGCTAGGCCAGCATTTATTGCCCTTGAGAAGGTGGTGGTGAGCTGCCTTCTTGAACCACTACAGTCCATGTGAGGTAGGTACACCAACAGTGCTTTTAGGAAGGGAGTTCCAAGATTTTGACCTAGTGACAGTGAAGGAACAGCGATATAGTTCCAAGTCAGGATGGTGTGTGACTTGGAGGGGAACTTGCAGGTGGTGGTGTTCCCAGGCATCTGCTACCCTTGTCCTTCTAGGTGGTAGAGATCGCTGGTTTGGAAGGTGCTGTCAAAGGAGTCTTGGTGCGTTGCTGCAGTGCATCTTGTAGATGGACACACTGCTGCCACAGTGCATCAGTGGTGGGGAGAGTGAATGTTCGTGGATGGGGTGCCAATCAAGCGGGCTGCTTTGTCCTGGATGTTGTTGTGCTTCTTGAGTGTTGTTGGAGCTGCACCCATCCGGGCAAGTGGACAGTGCTGATGGCTTTCCTGTTGGCAGAAACAGAATGTTAGTCATATACTTTAACCTGAGACCAATGTTTCCACCTGCTTTCCTCCTGGCATGTCCAAACATACACATGTCACTGTTCATCAGGGGTGCCAGTCCTGGTTTAGATGGCACTACCTGTACCATTACTCTGTCTCCTACCTCAGGGAGCTCAGGCACCTTATCCTTGAGTCCCTGTCTATCCCTGTCAGTGGCCTCTTGATGCTGTTTCACTTCTGCTTTCATACCTCGGAGCTGCTTGCACAGTTCCCTCACATGGCATGTAATACTATCTTTTAGTGGTTCCCGTTTCACCATTCCCCCTTACGATTCCCTGATGGAGTCTGATAGCCCTTCTCGTCATTAATTCATGAGGGGTTAGACCTAATGTTCGGTTAGGAGTGGCCCATAGCCTCATCAGCACTACTGGGAATACATCTATCCAATTTCTACCTGTACACGCAATTGTTTTTGAGATAGCAATTTTTAAAGCTCGATTCATATGCTCTACCATTCCCGAGCTCCGGGAGTGGTAGGGTATGTGAAATCTTTGTTTTACTGCCAGCAGTTTGCATGCGGTTTTCAGAACCTTGTCTGTAAAATGGATTCCTTGGTGAGAATCTATTAGCAGGGGAACTCCACACCGTGGTACCATTTCTTTTGCCAGAATCCTGGCAGCCGTGTCTGCAGCTTAGTTCTGTGTTGGAAATGCTTCCACCCACCTAGTAAAATGATCTGTTATTGCCAGACAATAAGTTTTCCCTCTGCTCTTAGGCAGAGGTTGTGTAAAATCAATTTGTAGATTTTCCCAAGCACCTCTTGGTCTACGTTGGTCTCCCATATGCACCTTTATGCCTTTCTTAACCATTCAAGGATAATTCTTTGGCTGTTGCTGAGCTTTCGGATTTACATAGGTAATACCCCTTTGACTACTTTATTTCAATGCCATTACATCTCGTGGTCTCTTATCTCATTGCGAGACAAATTTACATTTTGTTCGTACAGAAGCTGTTTTCACTGTCTGCTCTCAAGGTCTCACCCTTTTACTGCAAGTAAGCATTTTAAAACTTGACAATCTCCCAGAATCCTTCTACCTTGACATCTTGGCTGTACTGTGCCCCATTTCCTAAGTTTACCTACTTTACCATCCTATAAAGAAGAGTTCTAATAAAGGTTAATGTTATTTATAATAGCTAGATTTTAACAATTAGTATTCTGGATTGTTACTTTTTATAACGTAATGATCTTGCAGTTCCTCCGGTTGAGGGGAAAATATCCTTATCAATCTATCATTAACTATTCTACTATTTTTGAGAAAAACCACGAGCTCTAAGCTTTGTTTCTTGTCGCACAAGGCGCCTCAAATAGCAAAGCATGCAGAGTCCTACTATTAATTCTGTGGCCTGGGTTAGTATCATAAATATGGACAGAGTCTGGAGTCATGGGTGTTGTCCTACATCATATACAGTCTCCCACCATTGGGGTCGCTTGGCCATTGCATTCTACGGTCATTGTTCTGCATTATTTTTAGTAAGTGTTTCTGTGAGGATCCTGTCGATAATTATTGCTAAGTATTATTTTTCTAGCCCTTCAACTGTCTCTCTGAAGTTTACTCCATTTGACCATTACCAATGTGTTTAATTTATCATGATTATTGTAAAGTCATTTTTCTCTATAGAGTATGTGTCAATGCCTTGATAATTTAAAATGTTGTCTCACTCTCCTGGACACATTAACCATTTCATGCCATGTTGTTGGTCAAGTTGCTATACATGTCTGAGACCTGTTCTTCAGCGCATTTCACCATGCATTTTGCATGTTAGTTTCTTCACATGTAACAAATCACACCTGTACTCTTACCAAGTATCCCAATATCATGCCACACTCAGGTGATCAAAAAAAAGGTGGGTCTGATGTCTGTCTGAGATCTTTGGTTTAAGCAACCCCCCCCCCCCCCCCCCACCCCGCATGGTCCTGATGTCTCAGGTAGTGGTATCAAATGTGTTTCTCTTGTTAAAAAAAGAACTCATAGGCAAAGATACAAATATCTCCAAGAGAAAGCTATCAAATTACCAGTCTTATCTACACTTTCGTGACCTCCACTGGAAAGTTCTGGACTTCTTGGAAATTCTGCACCATATTAATTTAACGGTTTGAGTTCTAATTTTACCATTGTTTGTCCCAAAGTTTCTTTTATTAGCTCTTGCATCTGTCAGATCTTGCTTCCAATTCCCATTAATTATAATTCTCTTTCATTTGTGAGTCCTGGAGAAACTTTACAGTCCAATATTCATAATATCTTTAAAACAGAAGTCAAACATTTCCATTTGATTTTGGGAATTATCATATTTTGTTTGTTTGTTCTTTATCTTAGATGGCATTTTAGTTTCTTAAGGCGAACTGACCTGAAGTTACTTTTAATAATTTAAACTTAATTCAGACCAATGCTTATTAACTACACACAGAACAGAATAGCACATACTTTTTTAAAAAAAAGAAAAGATAAATTACATAATTTTTCATGTTCTTTGTTCAGGCGCCTTTTCAGATGACTGTAATAAAACCAAAAAACTAAAGAAAAGGTTATTTAACATTTTTACAACACCAGCCTCTTAAAGAAACTTTAAAGAGACAGAATCCTTCCCATATCTCCTTTATTTATCCTTCTCTCCCTTAAACCAATTTCCATTTCCAATTCCTAACGTTGGCCACTTTAAACTGCAAAGAGGCAATTGCAGATTTTAAAGCAAAGTGTTTTAAAACTTCAAATTGGATTTCTGCCAGGCATCTTCAAGCCTTTAAGGCTAAAGCTTATCTCTTTAAAAAATTGTTCATCACCTTTTCACAATTGCAAAACCAACTTTTAAAATCAAAATAAAACATTAGATCAGCATCTTTAATTTAAAATATAATTCAATTTGTGCACCCGGAAATGGGGGAGAAAATCTTGAATTGAAATGAACACACTCTTCAATCACATTCACACTTTTTAATTCCAAACAACTTAGAAATATTGATTCCTGTGATGGGTTATGAATTCAAAGTAACAAAAATCTGCATTAAATTCCCACTCAAACCAAAACATGACTCAGGGTTCCCACAGAAATATATACATGCAAAAATGGAACAAGTACAGATTCATACTTTCAACATTAAAGCCAGACTACAAAGGGTTTGACTGTTAGCTCTACAGAACGCAAGCTACACAGATAAGGACACTAATTCATGGAAGCTTCGAACATTCATACAGGCTCAAACAAAAGACACAGTAACTTTCTTTTACTCACTCTAAATTTCACTAAAATGTTCTTGTTTAAGTTGTCCCTCTTTCTTCAACCTGATACCTCTCTTTCCCATTCCAGCTCTCTGCCTTCTAACACTTGTAACCTGTCTCTTTTCCTGGGTCCTCGACCCTATGCACGAGGCCTTTCACCTTTGGGAACACCCACTAAGCATTCCCACCATGACCAGTCCGTCGGTCGGGGTGTCTAAACACAATTCGTGAGGATCTTCACCTCAGAGGAGTACCCGCTAAGCCTCCCCCCTCCAGCCAGTCCGTCAGCTGTCGGCGATCTAGATACAACGCTGTCTCCTTACCCTTTTCCCTCATTCAGTCGCTCTGACCCTGTTCAAATGTTCGTGATCCCTGAGGTCCCGAGGAGGCCCCAGTGGTTAGTCAGACCTTACTAAATGTGGGGTGGTATTAAATAAAATGTATTCACCCTCTGGTGTCTGTTGTCCGTGGGGACTCTCCGTTAGTCGGGACTGTCAGTGGATCCTGCTGCCTACGCCAAGTTGTTGTGGGAAGAAAGCCGCTTCAGAGTCGGGAGTGAGCTTAACTTAGAAAAATCTTTCTTGCCAGCTTGCAAGGGAGAGCCTTCAATATGCCAAAGTGTCTCAAACAAGTCATGGTTACAGCACAGATATTTATACAATAACTTTATGCAAAACTAATACAGCTGGTTACTCATATATCCATATTTGGTTGTCTTACTATTGCTGATACACTTCTTTTCAACACATTATATTACTAGTTTTCTTTGTAATTTCACCCTCCCTAATTCTATCACTTAGAACAGATAAACAGACCAAGGCCTCATGATGGAAAAAGTTCAGTAAAAGAAAAACAACTTTGGCTGTGTGAACCTTAGTAACCCTATTAACCCTTCATTTTCCACATCATTCACCATCAGTGATCAAAATCAGCATAATATCAATAGAAAATAAAAGGTCTCACTAAAAAGAATTGAAGGATATTTTTCAGATATGATCATAGCCAAAATGATCATTGTTAATGACTGGTATAGGTAAGTGCAATGGAAAAAAAATAATTGCAGATATATTTTAGTATCTAACCCAGGAGTTACATGTCATAATATTATGTGTAATTGAATATCATCTGAAAAAAAGATGGAAACGCGACCTATGGGACATAAAATGGATAGATTATTTTCAAACATCTTGAAATATCATTTTCTGAAGTGCATTCAATATCAATTGCAGCTTTTAAATTTGACTCATGAATTAGCTTGGCAGCTAAATATCTAACGATATGAACTTAGGGTTGCTAGATATTCAAACAGTCGTGTATTTGGGCTATGCTACAGAGTGAAGTTTTATTGTATGATTTTAATAAAAACTGGTACTGTTGTAACCTCAATATGATGTGGACTTTATTGTGGTCAAGAAAGCATCGTTAAACATTCAAACTTAAAAAGCAATCACTTCAATAATAGCAAAGATGGCAGTACTTGCCTATATACTATGATTGCTTTTCCCAGACTCGTACACACTATAACTGTGAAGTGTAGGGTGATGCTAGAACAGGAGTATAACTCCCTTTTGTTTTTACCTGAAAGATTATCTAATTTTTATGCATACATGCGATGCATAACATGGATCTATTTAAAAGCATGTTTAATTTATAGAGAATAATCTGAATATCCTTCAAAGTACTGCTTTCTCCAGTTGTTAGTACTGCTTGCAATGACATGAAAAACACAAGTCTACACCAGTGACCTTTTAGTTTTATTTCCATCGCATGAATAGTATTTTTATTAGTCAAAAATGTCATAAAACTTTCAGAACATAATATTCTAGTGCCTGTGTACAGATCAACAATTGAGGTTGATACCAGACAAAAAAGATTGCTGTCTTTATATGAATGAAAATGTATGAGCTCTCACAAAATAAGGGCTGCTTTCCCTATGCAAGCAGATGACACATTGTCAGCATTGTACAGACCACATTTGATTGTTTTATGATTAGTTAATTGGCCTAGCTAAATGTGCCAGTTAGTGTCAACTTTCTTGTGTTTGAAGGGGTTTGCGTTGGTTCCTTCTCCTGATTAACACGAAAGTGTGTATGCATGTGCGAATAGAAGCAGGCTGAACTGCAGTGCCTTCAGTGGTTGAATAACCTGCTTACATGTTATGATGCATTCATGAAGAGTGATCATTTGGCAAACTACAGTATACATCTGGGCCTTAAGCAGTGCAGTGAGGAAATTGGGAAGGAAAATATGGGAGCGATTTTAATCATTGTCTGAAGCAGATTTGTTACGATATGTGTCTTTAATATAACTGCAGCATGGATTTCCTGTTCTTTGTAAATTATTTTCTCCTTTGTGGATTTTTTGAAACTCATTTTCTCTACTCCTCTGCTGAAGTCAGGGATTCATGTTGGGGTATGATTGTTTTATTTAAATCTGTTTCATGGGATGTGAATGTCGCTCTAAAGGTCAGAAATTGTTGCCATTCCCTAATTGCCCTTGCAAAGGTGGTGGTGAGCTGCCTTCTTGAACCGCTGCAGTCCATCTGGTGTGGGTACATCCACAGTGCTATTAGGGAGGGAATTCCAGGATTTTCATCCAGCATCAGTGAAGGAATGATGATATAGTTGCAAGTTAGGATGGTGTGTGGCTTGGAGGGGAACTTGCAGGTTGTGGTGTTCCCATACGTCTGCTGCCCTTGTTCTTCTAGGTGGAAGAGGTTGTGGGTTTGGAAGGTGCCGTCAAAGGAGATGTGGTGAGTTTCTGCAGTCCATCTTGTAGGTGGTACACACTGCTGCCAGTGTGCATGGTGGTGGAGGGAGTAAATGTTTAAGGTGGTGAATGGGCTGCCAATCAAGTGGGCTGCTTTGTCCTGGATGATGTCAAGCCTCCTGAGTGTTGGAACTGCACTCATCCAAGCAAGTGTAGAGTATTCCACCACACTCCTGACTTGTGCCTTGTAAATGGTGGACAGGCTTTGGGGAATCAGGAGGTGAGTTATGCAGCAGAGAATTCCCAGCCTCTGACCTGCTCCTGCAGCCACAGTATTTATGTGGCTGCTCCCGTTCAGTTTCTGGACAATGGTGACCCGCAGGATGTTGCTGGTGGGATTCAGCAATGGTAATGCTGTTGAATGTCAGGAGGAGATGGTTAGATTCTCTCTTGTTGGAGATGCTCATTGCCTGGCACTTGCATGGCATGAATGTTACTTGCCACTTATTAGACCATGACTGAACGTTGTCCAGGACTTGCTGCATGTGGACACGGGCTGCTTCATTATCTGAGGACTTGTGAATGGTACTGAACATTGTGCAATCATTAGCAAACATCCCCGCTTCTAACCTTATGATGGAGGGAAGGTCATTGATGAAGCAGCTGAAGATGGTTGGGCCTAAGACACTACCCTGAGGAACTCCTGCAGCAATGTCCTCGGACTTAGATGATTGGCCACCAACAACCACAACCATCTTCCTTTGTGCCAGTTTTCCCCCTGATTCCTATTGACTTCAATTTTGATAGGGCTCCTTGATGCCACATTCAGTCAAATGCTGCCTTGATATCAAGGTTAATCACTCTCATCTCACCTCTTGAGTTCAGCTCTTTTGTCTATGTTTGGACCAAGGCTGCAATTAGGTCAGGAGCTGAGTGGCCCTGGTGGAACCCACACTGAGCATCGGTGAGCAGGTTATTGCTGTTTAAGTGGGGCTTGATAGCACTGTCGACAACACCTTCTGTCACTTTGCTGATGATCAGGAGTAATTAAAAAGCAACAATATTCCAAAGTACAGGTTAATTTATATTTGAAATGTCTACAATGGAAGAACTCTTGAAAACATGGTGATCAGGAGCAGCAAGATGTGGATTTATGCGTCACAATTTCCCAAATGGTAAATTCCCAGTTTGAGTTCTGTCATTCAGCATCATAAGCAAGCAGAAGCTAGTTGTTTCCCAAAATGGAACGATGGAAAATTGATAAATGAGTCTTGGATGCTATATTTATTTTTGCTATGAGATTAAATGCTGCACATCCATTTTTTTTTCAATGTTCAGAGAGACAATGGAGATATTTTTGAACATTACAATAGTGACTACACTTCAAATATACTCCCTTGACTTTGTAGTACTTTGGAAGCACTTGGCTGTAAAAAGTGCTAAATAAATGCAAGTTCTTTCTTAACTTTTCATAAAAATGAAGGAAGTATTAATCCTTTTTCAAATGTTCCAATACTTTATTGCAAGAAGGTTTCAGCTTTGGTGGGAAAAAAAAACACTGTTTTAAAATGACTATGCTCCACATGTGGGTTATAAAGCAGTCCTAAATGGCACTAACCTAGAAAATGGATTATCAGCCAGGATTCCTATTCCTGATTTCTGTTCATTGATTTTCACTGGAAAGTGTGTATGTGTGTGTGCTGAATGGAGAATGAGAATCATAGCTGTCCTCAACCAAAATATTTCAGTGCTCGGGAAACACACACAGCACTTCCTCTGAGTTTAGCATTAATGTCAGTAGTTTAGTTTTTTGAGCCCAATTTGGTCCAGTGAACTTGCACAAATGCAATGAATGTATTACTTTAATCACATTTCAAAAATTTGCCAGGACAATTGTCATCGTGCGTTGTATCAAGCTTAAAATATATTTATAATTTATTGGCAGAACTGAAGCAATTACACATCTGGGTGAACTTTTATAAGAATCAAGACCTCAGATAAAGTTTTTACTACACTGAAGCTGATTGTGACTTGGAGATTTCTACAGAAATTAACTTTCAAAAGCTCCTGTGCCCAAACCAAGATACGCTGTTTTAGCTTATACACTGATATTGTCCAGGCACTCTATAAGCAGTCTGTAAGTTTAAGCTCCATCCTCAGCATCGTTATTGATGTCACCACTGCATCACCTGTAGCCTTGTGGTTGTTACAACTGGGCGAGGAAGGGGTCTCAGGCTTCCCTCTTGCCCCTTTCCTGTTTTGGCCATAACAGGGTTTAACTTTTAAACCACAGTGTTTTTAGCTTAACACCTCAGTAAGTCCTCGCTCACTGCTCTCTAATTGTAATTGTAAATGAACCAACAAGACAGGTTTTCTCAGGTTTAAACAAGAAAGATGTAAGTTTATTAGCTTTATCACTGTAAGTCGGTTAAAATTACTAAACTACGCGACACAACCATGCTAGCATGCATACGAGATAAACACACACAAATATATATAGAGGGGAAGAAAGAATTATAAGGGGAGCTTTAGGTAGGGTTGGCAATAAATAGAATTCAGTTATTGTCTTTCGGGCTTGATGTAAAGGCCTTGGTTGGAGTTGAGGTCTTACAGTTCTCGCTGGGGCCTAGTGCACACTTTCAAAGTTGCTTCTCAGGCACCAGAAAGCTGAAGAGGTCCTCTGTCTTGAGGCTTAAGCTGCTTCTGTGGGTCCCTGGGACTTTGCTTGAGAGAGGGAGAGACCTTCCTTCTCTTTTTTGTCTTCAAATTGCAGTCTGCTCAAACCTTTCTTTGAGGCACAATTCAAACAGTTCCTAGTCTGGCCAGCAGGTAAGTCATATGACCAGCTCTTTGTTTGAAACAGCATCTTCTGCAAAGGTTATTTATTCTCAAAGTTCCTCCAGTCACACTTGGTGGGGTGTGGAGCTCTAGCTCACACACAGACAACGAAGGTTGATTATTATGATTGCCCAGCCCAATCTTCTTAATTGAATCAGTGATCACTCCCATTGTCTCTATATTCATCTGTCTCTCAGAATGCAAATGAGCAACTGCGTTTCAGCTGTCCAACTCTCTGGTCTTTTTTTTAAACAAGCTCTGTGCAGTGTCCAGTAAAAGGGTTCAAGTAGTGTTCCATCTGACAAAATTAATATGTTTCTATTTGGCAGGTGTGGTTTCTGTCACATGGAGACAATTGTTTTCACACATTAAGAAACATTTCACTAACTTTTTTTTAAAAAGCTGAGCAATGTTAGCTACATTGATAGAAATGATTTTTAACCACAGTATTATGATTCACTTATCTGTCCCAATAGCCCATCATTGATGTACATGTCTTCAATGCTTGCACTATGTGCTGCACACTGGTTTGCTTAACTAACATTCCATAGGCGTGTGAAAGGGTTGCCCCTTACTCAGAGTGAGATTAATAACTAAAAAGTGTGAGGGAGATCACAGACCTATTTAAATAAATCATGCTGTGTTTATGTTTCAGCATGAGATGCATCAAAATAGGCTATACTTTTAAACCAAAATGTGTAAGGTTTGACAGGCCTGTTATAATACGCATAATTTACATTATTCTGCATTACCTTGTGCATGTCTGGAAGTATGGAGTTACTTATTACCATGCACAGGAAGGTTGCGTGCTTTCCTGCAGATATTTAGTAATAAAATGAAAACCAGAGGGAAGTTGAGACCTAACAGTTTGATTCTAGCTGAATATTGTATTATATATTTGATTTGATTTGTTTGCCCAGGACATTTGGCAAAATTTATCTTTGACAAATAAAATAGTTGCAGATGTTTATTGCCTCATCATCTCATTGAATTGTCTAAGCACTTAATTACTTTTGGAGTGCAGTGACTGCTGTTACTTAACTAAACATGGCAGAAATTCAGTGCCACTAATGTCCCATATACAAGAAATAGATGAATGAATCATTGTTTTGAGTGATATTGGTTGAGGGAAGAAAATTTCCTCAATTTTTTTCAAATAATGCTGTGTGCCTTGGACATCCACCTGTAATTGCTGCAATTACCTTTCTCCATTTTTGTAATCTGTTGAGATCTTAGTCACAATGATAGAAATACTGGCCTGGGTTTGCAACAAGGTGATCCCAAAACCAACCAAATTGAAAATTCAGTTAATTTGCCACAATTTCCTCCCAACTGCAGTTGTGCAGGCTTGGAGGCCAGAAAACCACCCTTTGTTGGCTTATCACTTCTGGTGAAGAGGGAAGCACAGTTCTTGAACAGTCTTCAAAATGCTGCAACTGGTTAAAGGTAGCATAATTTTTCTGAAAGACAGCAGAAGGAACACTATGCTTGGGGGTATCAACAGATGGAAGGGACCCCACATTTTCCACTGCGTCCATGGAGGTGCTCTTGGTAAAAGTGAGGGTCAGGAAAGTCTACCTGATGGGCACTAAGGAGGCCTCATGAGGGTGGTGCAGGCCATCTGGATGAAGGTGGCAGAAGCAGTCAGTGCAATCTCCATGACCCCAAGAACAGTCACAAAATGCAGAAAGATGTCAATTGCCTCACAAGGATTGCTGTGGTAAGTTGAGGTTCTGGTACCAATGCAGATCTTCTACCACTCATATTCCTTCACGCACCACCTTACCTAGCACACTTTTTGTCTCTCAGGACCGGAACATCGCTTCTGTAAGGGGCACCCTCTCCAGGAACTGATAACATGGGGTATGGTGGCATAGTGATTATGTTACTGGGTGAGTAATCCAGAGGCCCGCACTAATGGTCTGGAGACATGTTTAAATCCCACCACGGCAGCAGGGGAATTTAAATTCAATTAATTAATTAAAATCTGGAATGAAAATCTATTCTCATTAATGGTGACCATGAAACTACCAGATGGCCATAAAAACCTATTTGGTTCACATGTCCTTCAGGGAAAGAGATCTGCTGTCCTATGTGTGACTCCAGACTTACAGCAATGTGGATCACTCTTAACTGCCATCTGAAATGGCCTAGCAAGCCATTCAGTTGTATTCAAGAAGGTGGTTCATCACCACTTTCTCTAGGGCAGTTAGGGATGGGCAATAAATGCTGGCCTTACTGACTTTGCCCACATCCTGTGAATGAATATTAAAAATAAGGCAGTACACCTGGTACAGTCCCCATCTCCCTCCCTTAATTCTAAGGGAGCAGATTTGACTGGTTTAGCCGTTCATCGCCAGATCTGTCTGGACTACACCAAACACTATTGTGTTTTGCTGTTCTTTGCCAAAACTGTCAGTATTCCAGTATCATCCTGGAATACAAACATAACTGCCGGCTTTTTTTCCCCACTATCACCTATCTCCTGAAACCTCTATTCCTGCCCCCTCTTCCCTGACCTCCAACAACAAGGAGCTCTTGAACTTCCTTGTGACTAAGTTTGAGATCCTCCATTCAGTTGCATCTGTCACAACCCTCCTTTCCCCTAGCTCACCATGCCAATGTTCCCCCTTTCCCCCCCTGCCCTAGCCTGAACCCACATCTTTCTCTAGTTTCTCTCCTATATCCCCTTATGCCAACTCTGAGCTTATCTTGTCCATGAGACCCACCTCCTGCTCCCTTGACCCTATTCCTACTAAACTGCTGACTGACTAACTTCCCTTTCTGGCCGCCTTGCTAGCCAATATGGTAAACAGTTTCCTATCCTCAGGGACTGTCCCACCCCCTTTCAAACCTGCTGTCATCACCCATCCCCTCAAAAAACCATCCTTTAACTTGACTCTGTCCTTGTAAACTACCGCCCCATCTTCAACATCCCTTTCCTCTCCAAAATCATATCTATCCTGTAACTCTATAATTGAATTTTTCAATCTAGCTCTGTCCCTGACACAGCACTGAAACAGCTCTAATCAAAGTCATGAATTATATCTATGATTGTAGTGCACAATCTCTCCTCATCCTTCTCAATCTTTGGCGCAGTTGGCCAAACCATCCTCCTCCAACAATTCTCCTCCATTGTCAAGCTAACTTCCATTGCATGGTTCCAATCTACCTATCCAGTCATAGTCAGAACGTCTCATTCACTTCCTGTTCCTTCCCTCCCTCCCTCCCTCCTTCCCTCTCATCTCTGCTACCTTAGAATCCTTAACTATAGAGTATACTGTCCTACTATCACCCTACTAATATCCTACCCGTACAATATATAGCCATATTCACTCACCCCACCAAACTATCCTAGGTATATGACACATGCACACTTGTACTCCATTTTGCAATAGACCACACGGTACAATGCTTGCCCTACTATGCACTACAAAAGCCAATTTATTTTTGTTCCTACAGCAGATTCATCCTGGAATAAAAGTGGTGTAAACACATTAGGGCTCTTAACCTGGCCCAAGTTACTTCACTGTGTTCTAGGAAGGTACTGGCCTCAACTGTGGACATTTTAGTATTCTAGCACTGAAAACTACAAGAAAATCTGTATTGAAATTTTAAAATTATTTCTAGGGATCAATTTGGTTTCACACTTCCAATTTCCCATTTGTCTATGGATTTGAACCCAGATGTGAGCCCCCAAATTTCTGTTACAGTCAAGTGAGGAGGGCTCAAAGGGCTTCCCTCTTTTCCCTCTCCAATTCAGTAGGTGTTTGATTACTTACTTTCTTTGATCATAACAAGTAAGTAATCAGACAGGTTTTCTTGAGTTTAACAAAGAGGTTAACTTTATTGTACCTAAACCGAACTAATAAAAATAATAAACAACATGCCAACTTTCACTCATACACCCTGTCATGCAGGCCACCACCTGCAAAAGAATGAGGCACATTGGTTTTGACATATGAACATTGATTTTTAACTGTTGCTGGAGAGAGGAAATTACTTGTTGAACAGATCAGCTGTGGCTGGAAAAAACATTTGCATATTAACAGACGGTGCTTGTGTAGACAAAGGACCATTTCCTGACACATTCAACCCACAATGGATGTTGATCAGCGGACAGTGAGAGGGTGGGGAAGTGCATTCCAGGGCCTGCTGGTGTGATGCAATCCACAGGGCCCAAGACTGGTTGGACCAGCTGGTCACATGACTGACTGGCTGTTCCAGGGGTTCTTCTGAACTAGCCACAGAGAATTTGAACTCAGAAAGACTGTTTGCTCCTGGACTGAGAAGATCTCTCCTGTCTGCTCTCAAGCCTCTGAATCCACTGAAGACACATGAACCCCAAGAGAGAAAAGTCTCCTACAGAAGAATACTGGGCCCCAACGAAAAGCAAGATCTGCCTATAATCAAGGGGTCTACAGTTAGCTCGAAGAACCATCACAAAAACTCTTCAGATATTGCATCAAAGCTTTCCACTTTATCTTTCTTCTGCTCTTTTCTCTCTCGATTTGCATGTGTGTATCGCATATGCTTGCTAGCGTGGGTATGTCATGTATCTGTAGGCGTCAACTGAATTAGAGCTTAAGTTCAAGTTTAATCAATTTCAACTTTTCTTCTTTAAACTTAAGTAAACCAATTTGTGCCATTTTTTTGGCCTCATAATTGAAAAGCGGTGAACAAGGATTCACCAAGGGGGAGCTAAAATCACAGTGTTTTTAAAAATAAAACTCTGTTACGGTAAGACCAGGTGAAGGCTGAGAGGGACCCCGAGACACTTTTCTCACCTGGTCGTAACACACCCACACACTGGAGGTTTACACACACACAAATAGGTTATAGAGTGGGGAAAGGTAGATTGGTTGAGTTGGAGTCCGTAGAAAAAAGGGGTATACAGTCTGTGGTGTTTGGTGATTCGGCTGGCTTCCAGCTGAATTCGGTGGTCCATATGCTTTAAGTTTAAAGAGGTAGATGACTGGTTCATTGGGTCTCTTGGAAACAGCGATGCGGATGATTTCCTCCAACAGGGTTTCTGGTTGTAGCCGGAGTATGCAGAGGTGGTCAATCAAGAGGCAAGATTTGAAAGCTTTCAAGCTGGAGTGGAGAGAGAGAGAGAGATCTCCACGGGTCTGCACGTGTCAGAGTCCAGTTGCTTCTCCTCTTTCTGTTGCAGAAAGACACCAGCCTAAAACCACAGATGGGAAGGACCATGTCACATGACAGTCACTCAGTCATTCAAGCATAGTGGTTAGCAGTATTTCTCTCTTCCTCAAAAGAAAAAGAGCAAGCAGTTTCCTTAAACTTCCTTGGTCTTGATTCTTGCTGGGATATGAGCAGCCATTTCATCTTCCTCCTCTCAGCATTGCAGTGTAGGATGTAGTGTTGCAAATTAGGTGGCCATCTTAAGCTGCCAGCAAAGTCATCCTAGTAGCTTTTCTTTTAAAAACTATATAAATTCGGATCTCCAGTCAGTGGATTAAAGAAAATTATCATTCAACAAAGCACATTGGCATAACACCTTCCATTCTTTAAACAATCTACAAATATTTATAACCTAAGCACGATGTCTTAATTCACCTCATCTTCACTCCTGCTTTTTTCCACTTTGGTCATGCCCTGATCCTTCATGTATGTTTCCCAATTTTTTTTTTTAAAAACCAAACACCAAATCATGTCTACAACTCAAGGCTCAGATTGTTTAGGAAATCATGGTTGCAAAGGAAATGTGCTACATAGAAAATTTGTAACAGGATGTGTAGTGTTGTCAAGTACATAACCTATGAGTCATGCAAGCCTCACTAACTTTTTCTGTGGACTGCGCTGTGTGCTGTTTGTTCTACACATTCACTGACATTTAAGTTGGTTATATTTTTGTTTTTAATTGAGATTACATAATCATCTTATTCTCCAGGGACTTAGCACTCTCAAAGAATCCTGAGTGCTTGATTATATAGAGTTGCAGTACAGTGATGCCTTCAAATGTTGTTCGGGAGTTTAATATGAAGGAAAAGCATTGTGGATTTTTTTTAAAGTAACAAGCAAGGGATTTTGTTTTATTTAGAAGATGGTATTCTTCAACAAATTAATAAAAAGCAAAGATTTAAGAACCAAAATGATAAGAAACTGTTAGTGCAAGTGATAGTGTTTTAAAGAGATGTAACTGTTGGGTTAGCATTTGTGTGCCCAATATGAATTGTTGTAATATTTTTAGAGTCGCTAAGTCCTACAAAACTAAGCCACTGGTATTAATCAGTAACTAAAATTAAAGTCTTTAGTTTAAGAATGACTTCAAATGACATTGCTTCAGTTCCATATGAATGTCAACAGATACCAGGGAATGGGATAAAGCCTATTATAACTCTATAATCAGCACTGAGTATATCATAGAATCAAAGGAATCAACCAATCACAGTTCTAATATTCCACATTCTTCAGGGAGTTCATGAAATGTTACAGTGGAGTAAGGTGAAGGGGAGAATAAAGAAGTTGAGCAGGTAGTTCAAAGGGGAGGAGGCAGTGATGGGATTGAGGATATACTAGGATGGAAGATGGGATAAGGGGATATGATGGGAGTGAGGGGCTGGAAGAAGCACAAATGATTGGGAGAGGACATGAAAAGGGAGCCGATGAGGACCACATCGACCTTGTAGTTTCAGCCCCAGATAAAGGCTACAACCTTTAGTGACTCCTTTCCCTGCCACACCCCACCATGTGATCCACCATCTGCCACCCAAAAGAAAAGAAGCAAAAGACAAAGAAATGTCAAATGAGGTACAGAACGTGAAATAAAGGGAGGGAAAGAAAGATGGGATTAAGAGAATGAGACAGGTAAAATAAACCAAAAAAAACTGAAGTTTTAAAAAATAAATAACAATAATTAAAAACTGAAGGAATGAGACTCCGCACTTGTTCAAGTTAATTTTCGGTGCCAGAGAGGTTGTTTGGCAGTAATTAAGATTTATTATGCTGTGAAAAGTTTACTTACAACTGGAATGAACAAGCCCCAACTTTTTCTGGTGAGTTTAGTATGAATCTTCCAATTTTATTTTTGGCTTCTTTCCTGAATTCAGTAACTCATCCTGAGTAAGGTTCTGTGGACATTGATGGTCTGCAGTATCTCACCAAACAGACCATACTTCCTGTAATAACAAATACTGTCAGGAAGACTTTCCAGCAAGGGTCACTGGATAATGATCAGGGACATGAATCCTGCTGATCTTTCTTTTCCCCTCCCTAGTCTAAGAATGCTGAGGCTAATTGTGATGGCCCATGTATTGTCCTGGATGAGATCAGAAAAATCAGATGAATAGATGAACCTGGAACTTTCCTCTGTTACCATAGCAGGCCTACAAAGACAAAAATGAAGTTGGAATTTTGTATTTGTATACATTTCAACTCATTTCATGTTTTGCTGATCATACTAAGTAACTCCTCCGAGATCTCTGCATTCCTCCAATTCTGGCCTCTTGCACATCCTTAATTTTAATTGCTCCACCATTGGCACCCTGGCTTCAGCTGTCTAGGCCCTAACCTCTGGAATTCTATCCTTAAATCTCTCCACCTTGCTACATCTCTCTCCTCCTTTATGATGTTCCTTATAATTGATGTAAATCAATGAATTAATTACCATTACGCTCCTGCCATCTGTCCCAGTGCAATCTTCATGCCGGTGGCCGGCACTCCCATGCCTTCGGATCCCCATTCGGGGAACCGAGGCAGAATGCTGGGGGGAAGGGGTGAGCAGGTAAGTTTCTCAGTGCAAGGGTGGGGTGCGGGGTCAAAGTAGTATCATTTGTGTAGGGGATGTTGGGAAGGGTTATAGTTTTACCTTTTCTTAGGGCGCCACAGTGGCGCAGTGGTTAGCACCGCAGCCTCACAGCTCCAGGGACCCGGGTTCGATTCTGGGTACTGCCTGTGCGGAGTTTGCAAGTTCTCCCTGTGACCGCATGAGTTTACACCGGGTGCCCCGGTTTCCTCCCACAGCCAAAGACTTGCAGGTTGATAGGTAAATTGGTCATTGTAAATTGCCCCTCGTGTAGGTAGGTGGTAGGGATTATGCGATTACTGCAGGGTTAGTATAAATGGGTGGTTGTTGGTCAGCACAGAGTTGGTGGGCTGAAGGGCCTGTTTCAGTGCTGTATCTCTAAATAAAAATAAAAGTTTATGCACTTTGGGAAGGGTGAAGGTCAAGTGGACAAGGTAAGTGTTTTGGTGGGAGAGGGGCAAAATAAATGTGTTTAATTTTTTCCTTTAATCTCTATTTAAATTGAAATGTAGGGCTCGAAGCTGACGCCATTGCCGGGGATGGACCGCCCACCTCCTCCACATCATTGGGGTGGGTGGTCCGCCCCGGCTATTTAAATAAGCCACCGCACTGAATATCTCGGCGGCTCCGGGCTGTCATTGTTTTTGGTGGCGGAAGTATAAATTTCATCCCTGTGACATGGTATCAAATTTTGTTTGATAATGATCCTGAGAAGTACCTTGGGAAATTTAGAAATTTGATATAAATGCAATAAAAACAGAAAGTGCTGGAAATACTCAGCAGGTCTGGCAGCATCTGTGGAGAGAGAAGCAGAGTTAACGTTTCAGGTTTGTGACCTTTCATCAGAATTGGCAAAGGTTAAAAATGTAATAGGTTTTAAGCAAGTAAAGTGGGGGTGGAGGGGAAAGAGAACAAAAGGGAAGGTGTGTGATAGGACAGAGGGCTGGAGAGATTAACTGACAAGGAGGTCATGGGGCAAAGGCAAAGAGAGTGTGCTAATGGTGTGGTGAAAGACAAATATAAATGCAAGTTGTTAGAAAATTAATTGTTAGTTAAAGCATTGTGCTTTATCCCAATGGTTTCACAGAAATTGATATCTTTCAGCACTAATTTTTCCAGTAAGCTGTATGCACAATTCCGTTTAGTATAGTTAGGATATATCATTTTCAATTTTCATTACATTTTAAACTAGATATTTTTTGACATCTTTGTGGCCTATGCAAATGAGTGTGGTCAGGAAAAGTTATATTTTGTTCAGGTGTACATGGCCATACAGTCACTAAACCATGTGGACTAATTGGACTCCCAAAAATAATGTGCTCAAGGAATGTAATTGCTACACATATAGTATGGTTTGTGAAAAAGAGAAATCCTGTTGCTGTTCAAAATGTGGCCATTCTTTACTCAAATTAAAATTCAGGGCAGACCAAAGGTCACTTGAATCTTTTTATGTCACAGCAACATACTTATGGGATACCCAAATTTCAGCAACAGTTCAAACCCAGAGGTAAGAAGTATAATTGCTCTCCAACAGGTTTTCCACAGGCAACTTTGCAATGCTTACAAGGCTCAACTAATTTTATTTTGTAAATAATTTGCAACCTAGAATAATTAGTTGCTGTGTGAATGCAAACTAAGTTAACTCATGTAAGAGGCAGTATTGGGATGATTGCAAGATGATTCTCAGACAAGAAGCATTGTTAATCTGTTGAATTTCACCTCGTAATGCCAAAACTGCAGCACTATAACCCAGATCTTGTGGTTATATGATGGCAAAACTGTCAGCACTCTATCCTCAGCCCCTGCTATTTCTCATCTACATGCTGCTCCTTGGCGACATCATTTGAAAGCACAGTCTTAGTTTGCACATGTACGCTAACGATAACCAGTTCTACCTCACCAGCACCTCTCTCAACTCCTTCATTGTTGCTAAATTATCAAATTACTTAACCAACATCCAGTACTAGATGAGCAGAACATTCCTCCAATTAAATATTGGGAAGACTGATTGCATTGTTTTTGGTCACCACTCCAAACTCTCTTCCTTAGCTACTGACTGCGCCCCACTCCCTGGCCAATTAATTAAGCCAATATAATAAAAGCAAAATACTGCAGATGCTGGAAATCTGGAATAAAAACAGAAAGTGCTGGAAATGCTCAGCAGGTCCGACAGCATCTGTGGAGAGAGAAATAGAGTTAACTTTTCAAGTCAATGATCTTTCATAGAACTGGCAAAGGTTAGAAATGTAATAGGTTTTGAGCAAGTGAAAGGGGGTAGAGGGGGAAGAAGAACAAAAGGGGAGGTCCCTGATAGGGCAGAGGGCAAGAGAGATCAAATGGTAGAATAATGAACAAGTTTATGAACAAAACATAGCACTCTACAACCTTCTGGACTCAACTTTGAGTTAAACAATTTCAGTCCATGAACCCCATTTTGAAATTTTTTTGGTCAAAGCTGTTCATTATTCTACTGTTAACACTCTGGACTAATGCACTACAAGTTATAGCACTCCCTTTGCCTTTTGTTCCATGATATCTTTGTCATTTAATCTCTCCTGCCCTCTGCCCTATCAGGTACTTTCCTTTTTGTTGTTCTTCCCCCCCCCCCCCCCCGCCCCATATTTTATTTATGTTTAGTTTTATAATGCTCATGTGAAGTGCCTTGAGATGTTTTTTTATGTTAAAGGCACGATATAAATAAATTGTTATAGCGCTCGCCGTCATTACATCTCTGAAACTGATAGCAACTTCTGGAATCCACATGCACCATTAAACATGGAAATCCAGAAGCTGCTGTCAGTGATTCCCTGCTCCTCCAAAGGGTGTGCTGTTGAAGTCCCTGCAGATGGACATATTTTGAAATCACTTGAATTGGCATGAACTTCCACTTTTATGCTATTTGGCTTGCGGTAAAATCCCTTGAAAAAATTATGCCTTATTGAATTAGGTGTAACTAGGTTTTAACAAGTTCATAATTACTGCTAAACAACCTCTCTGGCCCTGATAAACTAATTCTATGTTTGTGAAATGTCAAATTTCTTCATTATGATAAAAGTTCCACAGATCTTTAAAAAAAAATTCAAAAATTATATGTGCTTATGACCTTCAGCTTCTACCTTAATCCCAAGTGTTTATTTGGCTTTCTGTAAAATTATAAAAAATGAAGGATAACCAGTAGTTTTACTCCCTGGGTTGCTGTCTGTGGGATTTCTTCAATGTGAATGGCTACTTAGCCTGTTTGATTACATCACTGTTGCTGGACAACGGAGTTCCCTTTGCATTGCTACCAGAAAGGGGAAATCCACACCACAGAGATCGCAATATCTTTTGTGGGCAGCTTACTTCAAGGTCAGCGTCTTGTGAGGCTGTCACTGACTTCACATTCTGGGCCTATTTAACTCCTTCAGGAGAAATTGCTAGTCAGTCGACACCTTGTTCTGTTTCTGAAGAACTGTATCTGTGCATTAAACATGTGATAAGCACATAAATTAGCAAAAATTTTCAATGTTTTATGTTAAACAAAAAAATCATTTCAAATACCCATAATCTAAACTAGTTATTCCTCACACATCTCTTGTAATGGGGTGGACACGGTGCAGAAGCTGCTACAATTTGTATGTTTGAAATCTTTGCAGTTGTGCAAGTTTTATTTTTGACTTGGAGGTGTTGTCCCTGTGAAATATCATGTAACTGTTGGCAGCAGGGAACACAGTGCTAGCACTCCTCACTTCATTACTGTTGGTGCCTGCTTTGGCCTGCAAGCCACACACTGTAACTCCATCTTTCAGTGTTCATGATCTGGAAAATTCCAGCTGCTCGTAAACCTAACAGGATCTCTTAACTTAGGAATGCTAGCAGTCTTCATATTAAATTACTTTGTTAATGTTTGTGGCACATTTTGCCTGGGGGCGTTGTTGACAGAGAGCAGTGCTATCTGCAGCCATTGCCTCTCAGCTCCTGCTTTTGGCACTTTCTATCACATCCCAAACCTTTTGAAGATATTTGCTTGCTTGACAGATCCAGGTCATATGATTCTTTCTAAGCAGCTTTGTGTATTTTTTTCTCTGAATTTGGTAGGAAAGGAGTTCACAGTTCATAGTGCTTCCTTATGATGTGTTGTTTGAGAAATAGTTGCTTCTTTGCGGTGTACTACAAAAAAATTGACAAAGCTGAAAGTCGCTCATTGAGTCTGTGCTTACACAAAGGTTCTTTGTGGTTTGGGCCTGTCAGGCTTGTCAGACATGGTAAGAAAAAGTATATTGTTTCCAGCATTTGGATTCCTTTCCTTCTGACATCTGCCACTCTGTAAAGATGATAAATTCCTGCTTCATTAGCCAGGGGTGTGGGATTACAGGCTGACAACACATTAATCACCAGCTTCTGTGGCAGGAGGACTAGCAATAGGCATTGTTAACAAAACTTTTCTAATATGTCACTCTCGTTCATGACAGCATGTAATCAATCATTTTGATTGACAGTGTTGATAGATTACACTATTTATACTTTGTGTAATGAAAGATAGCATTTCCACCTACTGTCAGTCCAGGCCAGCAACAGAGTAGAAATAAATACAACTAACAGAAAAAGTAGCCCTACGCTGGTCTTTGTGTAGTGAGACTGACGTTGTTCTCGATCCGTTCTGATGCTTTTAACAAATACTTATTGTTTAGTAGCCTGGTAAAGCAGGCATCACTGGTGAGGTTTAAGCCACTACTTTAACTTGTTTTGTCTCATGCTGGTAGGTCAAGTTCTAGCAGGTACTAATCTTGGCTAGACTGCTGAAAGCTTTAGCTTTTGTCTGACAGGATGACAGACGATTTTGTTGCTGATGAAATATCTGTGTTTCATGGCTATATGTGCAAATGTTAAACTTGTTTTCCACAATTGCTCTGCAAAACAAAAGTAAACAATATGTTGAATTTGCTTTCAAAATAAGTTACAATATATGAATGATTCTATTAATCACTTTCTTTGAAGTCACTGAATAATTTTATTTGCAGAATTTCAAAGTGTATTGAGTCAAGGCCATTGTAAATGAATAGGTTTTACATGGGATCTAAATTATAGCTCAGAGAGCTTATTAGACTCTAAATGCCAGGTGGAGTGGGCAGAAATGGTCTAAGGCTTTAATCTTTCTAAAAAGTTTAAGGCCAGATGATTAATGAGAAGTCTGACCATCCAAAGCCCCATGTCACAGGACATGATTAGTAGGTGACAAGGACTGTAACAACATCCAGCCTGGCGTCGTTTCTCCAACATCTCGTGCTTTTCTATAATTAATATCCCGTAGGGTATCTTTCGGTCAGGCAGGTTAAACCTGTCAGAACAGGTGGTACTGACAGCCTACACTTGACTGCTTCCACAGGAGGAGATGATGAGAAGGCTTCCAGATGTGGTGTTTGACCTTCGTGCTGTGATCAGACACAAAATGCATCATGGGAATGGACCAAAAGGAGCTTAGTAAACTTTAAACAGACACTCCAATGAAATCAGAGGCACTAATATTCTTATATTCTTGTTTTATTTTGCAGATAAGAGCCTTAAAAAATGATGGGTTGATGGAGTCAATGCTATTACAAAACTATCGTATTTGTTTTATTCTTGGTGGCCTTTGCAAAGGTTGGCAAGAATTGTCAACTTTGATTCCAATAACAGTGCTGACTCCTTCCTGGTGATCCAGCGGTTAGCAGTGACTTTTCCTCCCTTGTTATTAACCTGGCAATGTATTTCAATCTACCTTTACAACAATAGCTAACATCACACACAGTTACTATTTCATTTTGTCCACCCTTCATTGCCTTTCACAGCTGAGATTGACAAATTAGCAGCAGCAGGCAAACAGCAAAAAAAGGTGGTATGCAGTCTTTCTCCTTTGGGTACTTTAATTTGTTTTCTGACTTCTGTTAAAATCAATGTACAGCTAGCTTACCATTCATTTAATGGCTGACTACACTGATCGGGATGGGACCACATGACAAATGCTTATTTTTGTAATGTGAAGTGATTTGGGACTGTTGATTCTAACTCGATTTGCTGTAAATGTTTAAGGTAAAAGTCTAAATGACTCCTGTTTTTATTTTTGGGAAAGGGTTGTTGATATAACTATTGTGGGATAATTGGAGATAGTTTTCCTGATTTGCAGCTATGAACAATTATGGCATTTTTTGGTTTGAATGCAGATAGAGAAAATTGTAATGCTTAAGTGATGTTTTTAGGAGTTAGCAGTGCATGAGCGCATCTTTTTCACCCATTTTGTTGTTTTTAAATGGAAAGCTTCAGTATTACTGAGGTGAGTCATCATTCACCTTATTTACAGAATTTTTACTCCATTTCTTAAATTCAAAAATAGTTTCTCTTTGTTTCTAGACATTAGATTTTTTATTCTTGCTTTTGTTGGAAATTCGCACTTCCAAATTTGAAAACACGAACAAGGCCCTTGAGTGATAATGTCTGGTGTACCTGCAATTGAAATCAAAGAGACAAACATTGCCCCCTTTATCAAATTGGCTATGTTCACAGACAAAACACACAGTTGAAATTTGGAACTGTCTATAAAATGCAATTATTCATAGTTTACATATGCAAATTTAGGGAAGGGGAAGGAAAGAGTATTGCTTGTGCACAAGTTATGGATTCCCTGTTTGTAAGGATGTTATAGTCAATATGTTTCCAGGGCACAGAATATAAACTTGCTCAATAGTGGAGAGATTCTGCAGCACACTGAATAAATAATTCCTTATTGTGCTATGCTGTAAATACAATAAAAAACTTCACATCAGCATTTTTGCACTTTTTGTGTGCATGAATACACACAAATTGAGCGTGCTAGTTTGATACTCCCTCAGTATCGCTCCCCCTCGTTCATTTTCCCCCAACTCACTCTTTGCTTCCAGTGTCTAGGCTATTTTTATTCAATTGTACAGTGTGACAATCTGAAGTGTGGACCAGATATTCACTGCTCCTCTGAACTTTCCAATTTTGTTTTTCCTAAACTGAAATACTGCAATCCTACACACTGCTCTTCCTCCATACTGTATTGAAATTTAATCTTTAACACATTCTTTCCTCGAAACTATGGAACTCCTTACCTCTTTTAGTTTTAGTTTATTCTATGATCTTCAGCCTGTTAAAACCCAAGCATAATATGACCTAACAACTATGATTTACCTCAGCATCTCTCATATTCATTTCTTATGGTGATGCCTGCACTAAGAACCTTTGCCCTTCACCTTTGTTTTTAAATATTAAAAATAAATGTTACATTGGCTCCAATTGAGGTAATCAATACCAATTTTCAAATAATTTTGTAAATGTTTGCAAATTGGGATTTGTTTCAATGTTTCTATTATTTTTGTAGCGCAGGGGCATTATTTGCTAAAAGTATCATTTCAGCAGTGACATTTTCTCTTCTGGACATATTACATCATATTTATGACGTGTGAAAAGAAATCAAACAAATTGGCGTGTTTGGAGTAGGTCATCTGACAAACTATTCTAGACAGAATCGCCAAATGGATATGTTCATTTTAAGAATTACACAATAGTAATTGCAAAAAATGTGATTGAAGTATTTAAATAGCTTTTTGAAATACAATGATTCCAATTGTGTTAATTGTTCAGAATTGCCTTGAGCCTTCCCACAGTATAAGATGTTGACAAATGAGACATTCTGAGTCTCGTTCATTGACTTTCTGCTCATCAAGATTAAATTGACTTGGACTGTTATAAGCTAAGTGATTGTTAGGTTTGCTGTAATCTTTTATTAATTTACACCCCTCATTTATTGTTTCTGGATGTTCTGCTGCAAGCAATTGACTATTTTGCTATACTGCAGTTTTTGGTTTTGCACTTCTGATCTACGTGAGTAGTTGCTTAAGAACTCTACCGAAGTGGTCCAGTACAACTAGTTTTAAGCCAACTTCTTTGTGCACAGCTGCTGTAATTAATCTTGATTAATAAATACAAGGACAATTGTATGGATTAATGAAAGTACAGTGTATTCCATTTCACTTAAAAGAACAGTGTTCCATAATTACACACTGTGTAAGTTGCAAGCAGTTGTAAAAATATATACAAAACTTGTATTTCAAAGCTTTTGACATTCTATAGCAGAGAAGAATATCATGGACAGTTATTTTTGTAATCTTGCCTCTGACAGGGGAGGAGAGAATGTTTCAACTCAAAGTCAAGCAAATTGGTCTATTTTGGAGTTGATGTGTATATTTCTGTTACTGTCCTAGTGGATTCAGAATCTCTAGTACAGTGGTTCTCAAACTTATTTGGTTGAAGAACCCCTTTTCAAATGGATTAGTTTTCACGGACCCCCTAGTTAAGTTACAATACTATATTGTTAAGACTGAGACGTGCACTGTCTTCCTCAAGTTCCATTTCTCCACGGGTCAAAACATATATTAAAATCTCTTACCCAGTTACCACTACGGCTAATTATATACTCTATTTTTATTTCAGAATAAAATCCACCAACCAGGTTTCTTTAATAAACAGCAAAATTATTAATTTATTGTTCTTTTGGGCCTCCTTATCTCGAGAGACAATGGATACGCGCCTGGAGGTGGTCAGTGGTTTGTGAAGCAGCGCCTGGAGTGGCTATAGAGCCATATTGTTAAGACTGAGACGTGCACTGTCTTCCTCAAGTTCCATTTCTCCACGGGTCAAAACATATATTAAAATCTCTTACCCAGTTACCACTACGGCTAATTATATACTCTATTTTTATTTCAGAATAAAATCCACCAACCAGGTTTCTTTAATAAACAGCAAAATTATTAATTTATTGTACAACAAGACTTATTCAATAAAGATGCAAAGCTTATTCGTGCACAGGTTGAAATATGAAAGTTTCCTTCTAAATTGACCCAACACACACTATTTAGACTGAGTTGGGAGGAGTGCACTGTCTTTTCTAGTTTCACTTCTCCACAGGTCACAACATATATTTAAATGTTTACCTGGTTACCGGTACACCCAATCATGCACTCTATTTTTTATCCCAGAATAAAATACACCAACCAGGTTTCTTTAATAAACAACACAATTATCAGTTTATTATAAAACAAGACTTAACCAGTAACAACGCAAAGCATTAACACACAGTTTGAAATATGAAAGCTCCCTTTTTAAATTCCCCAATTACACTCTCACATACGCACAGGAAAAAAATACAAAAATTCTCTCTGCAGAGGTCTGATGCAAAAAAAGATTTAAAAAAAGGCTACTTTGGCCAAATACTTGCTAATTCTTGACCAAAAAAAGCAAAGATATGGGAAGAAGTCAGTTATCCCTTTTTGGTATACGAAGACGGGTCACTGGGATCGTTTCAGAATCAGTCTGTTCTGGAGATGTCGAAAGTTATTCCAGTAGGCTTTCCAGGAGGAATGTGGCATCAGGGTTTCTGCCAGCACACACTTGAATTGCAGGATTTTTTTTCCAGCTTCTCAGGAGCTATGCAGCACCAGGGATTTTAGCTTTCCCACTCTGGATCTTTGCAGGATTTCTTGAAAGAGGTAGAGAAGGAGGTGAGCTGGGTGGTTTTTTTTCCCCTGGCAGGAAAACACCAACTGTCCACAAACAGTAAACATTCCAACTGTACTGAAACCTTCTCTGCCACTACCTTAGCAGAAATTGTTCTCAAGGGACTGGCCTCTGGGAACCGAGTAGCCATGTCCATGATAGCGAGTATATATTAGTGTCCCGCTTTTGTTTCCGGTATAGGTCCTACTCAGTCTACCAACACCCTACTAAATGGTTCCCCAGAAACTGGTATGGGAATTAGAGGTGCCAATTTTACGGCAGGTTGCGGTTTTCCCACAATCTGGCACGTATGGCACGTTTTACAAAACTGCACCATGTCCTTGTAAAGACCTGGCCAGTAAAAATGTCGACTTCCGGATCCTCTCATGGCCCGCCATAGGAATTTCATGGGCTATCCATTTTATTTCCCAGCAATACATGGGCGGTACCACTAACTGGTGAACTACCATCCATTCTTCATCTGCAGGTCTATGAGGGGGTCATAGAGTCATAGAATTTTACAGCACAGAAACAAGCCCTTCAGCCCAATGCGCCTGCGCCGACCATCAAGCACCCATCCTAACTAATCCCATTTCCCCACACTTGGTCTGTAGCCTTGTATGTTATGGCGTTTCAAGTGCTCATCTAAATATTTCTTGAATGTCGTGAGTGTTCCTGCCTCTACCACCCCTTCAGGCAGTGTGTTCCAGATTCCAACCACCCTCTGGGTGAAAAAATTCTTCCTCAACTCCCCTCTAAACCTCCTGCACTTTACCTTAAATCTATACCCCCTGGTTATTGACACCTCTGCTAAGGGAAAAAGTTTCTTCCTATCTATCCTATCAATGCCCCTCATAATTTTGTATACCTCAATCAGGTCCCCCCTCGGCCTTCTCCGCTCCAAGGAAAACAACCCCAGCCTATCTAGCCTGTCTTCATAACTGAAATGCTCCAGCCCAGGCAACATCCTGGTGAATCTCCTCTGCACCCTCTCCAGTGCAATCACATCCTTCCTATAGTGTGGTGACCAGAACTGGACACAGTACTGCAACTGTGGCCCAACCAGCGTTTTATACAGCTCCATCATAACCTCCCTGCTCTTATATTCTATGCCTCGGCTAATAAAGGCAAGTAGCCCGTATGTCTTCCTAACCACCTTATCTACCTGTGCTGTTGCCTTCAGTGATCTATGGACAAGCACCCCAAGGTACCTCTGACCCTCTGTACTCCCTAGGGTCCTACCATCCATTGTATATTCCATTGCCTTGTTAGTCCTCCCAAAGTGCATCACCTCGCACTTCTCAGGATGAAACTCCATTTGCCACTGCTCTGCCCATCTATATCGTCCTGTAGTCTAAGGCTTTCCTCCTCACTATTTATGACCCCAATTTTCGTGTCATCTGCAAACTTACTGATCATACCTCCTATATTCACATCTAACTCATTAATGTACACTACAAACAGTAAGGGTCTCAGCACCAATCTCTGCGGTACACCACTGGTCACAGGCTTCCACTCGCAGAAACAACCCTCTACCATCACCCTCTGCCTCCTGCCACTAAGTCAATTTTGAATTCAATTTGCCAAATTACCCTGGATCCCATGGGCCTTTACTTTCTTAACCAATCTCCCATGCGGAACCTTATCAGAAGCCTTACTGAAGTCCATGTAGACTACATCAACTGCTTTACCCTCATCTACACCTCTAGTCACCTCCTCGAAAAATTCAATCAAATTTGTTGGACACGATCTCCCCTTGTCAAAGCCATGCTGACTATCCCTGATTAATCCCTGCCTCTCCAAGTGGAGATTAATCCTGTCTCAGAATTTTTTCCAATAATTTCCCTACCACTGATGTTAGACTCACCGGCCTGTAATTACCTGGTTTATCCCTGCTACCCTTCTTAAATAATGGTACCACATTCGCTGTCCTCCAATCCTCTGGAACCTCTCCTGTGGCCAGAGAGGATCTGAAAATTTGTGACAGAACCCCCGCTATCTCCTCCCTTGCTTCACATAGCAGCCTGGGATACATCTCATCTGGGCCTTGGGATTTATCCACCTTCAAGCCCGCTAATACAGCTAATACTTCCTCCTTTCCAATGCTAATTTGATCAAGTATATCACAATCCCCTTCCCTGATCACTACACCTACATCGTCCCTCTCCATAGTGAACACAGATGAAAAATAATCGTTCAAAACCTCACCTATGTCCTTCGGCTCCTTTGATCCCTAATGGGCCCCACTTTTTCCCTGGTTATCCTCTTGCCCTTAACATACTTATGATACACCTTGGGATTTTCCTTTATCTTGTCTGCCAGTGATTTTCCATGTCCCTTTTCGTTCTCCTAATTACTTTTTTAAGTACTCCCCTACACTTTCTATACTTCTCTAGGGCCTCTGCTGTTTTCAGCACTCTAAATCTGCCATACGCCTCTTTTTTTTCCTTATCCAATCCTCTATATCCCTTGACCTCCAGAGTTCCCTTGACCTGTTGGTCATACTCTTCACCTTTACAGGAACATGCTGCACCTGAACCCTCACAATTTCCTTTCCAAATGACTCCCACTGGCCTGATGTAGACTTTCCTATAAGAAACTGCTCCCAGTTCACTTTGGCCAGACCCTGTTTTATCATATTGAAATCTGCCTTCCCCCAATTCAGTACTCTTATTTCTGGACCCTCTATGTCCTTTTCCAGAACAATCTTAAATCTTAGAGTTATGGTCACTATCCCCGAAATGCTCCCCCACTGCCACTTCTACCACTTGTCCGGCTTCATTCCCTAGGATTAAGTCCAGTACCGCTCCTCCTCTTGTAGGACTCTCTACGTGCTGGCTCAAAAAGCTCTCCTGAATGCACTTGAAGAATTCCACCCCCTTTAAGCTTTTTGCACTCATACTACCCCCTCTGATATAGAGGAAATTGAAATCCCCTACTATTATTACCCTATTATTGCACCTCTCTGAGATTTACCTACATATCTGTTCCTCTACCACTGCCTGACTGTTTGGAAGCCTTTAGTATACTCCCAGCCAAGTAATAGCCTCCTTTTTGTTTTGAAGTTCTACCCATATGGCCTCATTAGAGGATATCATCTCTCCTTACTGCAGTAATTGTCTCTTTAATCAACAGTGCAATGCCACCTCCTCTTTTACCTGCTCCCCTTTCACGTCTGAAGATTCTATAACCATGTCTCAGTAATAGCAATAATATCATATTCCCATGTGTTAATCAACGCCCTCAATTCATCTGCCTTACTAGTAGGACTCCTTGCATTAAAATAGATACAATCCAGCCTTGCATTATTTGCTTGAGCCTTAATAGATCTGCATTTACTCTGCCCTCCGGACTGACTTAGCTTCACATTTATATTTGATTGTACATCGCCCCCTACTGTGCTTCCACTCTGTATCCCATCTCCCTGCCAAATTAGTTTAACCCCCCAACCCCCCAACAGCACTAGCAAACCTCCCAGCAAGGATACTGGTCCCATTCTGGTTCAGGTGCAACCCCGTCCATCTTATACAGATCCCACCTTCGCCAGAAACAATGAGGTCTCCACTTCCTCATCAAAATCTTATTTTTAAATATAGTAACCTTCTGGAACTCCCTTTGCTTCAGCTTCAGTTAGAGCCGATTGTGCCACTTTACTTAACTCTGGATCAGCTTGCTGAACCTTGATCAGAGAAGACTTATTGAATATTTCCTTCAGATTATCCAAATCCCCAAAGAATGTTTCAGATATTCGACTATCTGTCTGTGGTACCAATTTGACCTCCGACAATGGAACTTGTTTGGCCATTGCTTAGGTCACTACACATGAAGAAAAAATTCCTGGATACCTTTTCCTGCAACTTCTCTGTATCTTTGACTTTACTTGGTTTTTCCATGACTACTGAAGAAGCTACTCCCTTTTCCCTTCGCTCCAGCCAAATCATTCCCCAGGCGTAGGTCAACTCCGTCTACAGGCAAACTATGGACAACTCCAATGGTTACCGTTCCAGACATTAAGTCACACTCCAAGTGCACCCGATACAAAGGTACGGGTATATACTCCCCACCAATACCATTCACTAAAACTTGGCATTCAGTGCGCTCTTGGGTGGAAACATTATGCCTTTCCCCAGGAAAAGAGTTTGGGTGGCTCCGGTATCCCTAAGTATAACTATAGGTTTACCTGCCTCACTTGAGTGCTAAGGTGTTACTTTTCCTTTTGAGAAGAATTCCCGATGATTCACAGGTATCTTGTTCGTGTCCCTCGCACTCTCAGCGGTTTTTGTACTTGGCCTTACAGCTGCCATCAGAGCTACAGCCTAAACTGTTGTACTCTTGGTCAGGACCCCTTTTTCTGCATTGGCCTTGTGAACCCCAATAAGTCCCATGGGTTTACTCCACAACTTCCAGGATTCTGCAGAAAGGTGTCCCATTGGAAACACTTAGGCTTTCGGACCTTGCTTCCACCCTCAGCATCTTCCTTTCTGCCTCAGGAAGAGATCCCGGGGCGTTACCAAATGTCTCATCTTGTCCCCAGCTACTTGCTTTCGTTTCACCCTCCCACCTTCTGTCCTCCTCGGGTTTGTGGGGTGAAGAGGGTTTGGGCTTGTATACAAGCTTGTAATCATCAGCGATCTCACCTGCCTGTCTGGCTGTTGAAACCTTCTGGTTCTCTATGTGGGTTCTTACCAATGGAGGGAGTGAATTTTTACATTCTTACAGGAGAATTATTTCCCTAAGGGTCTCGTACGTGGCCTCTACCTTTAGTGCCCGCATCCAAGGATCATCAAATTTAATTTGCTTTACCGTCTCAAATTCTATGCAAGTCTTCCCAGGCTGTTTCTGGAAGTTCGGAAATTTCTGCCTATAAGCATCAGGGACTAACTCATAAGCAACGAGAATAGCCTTTTTTGCCATCTCATAATCTGTGGAGGCCTCCTCAGAAAACATGGCATAAACTTCATGAGCTCTGCCCATCAACCTGCTTTGCATGAACAATATCCAGCTTTTCTTCAGCCACATCATCTGTCTAGCTATCTTTTCAAAAGAAATGCAAAATGCCTCTATGTCCCTTTCCTCAAACTTCGGGAGGGCTTGCACAAATTTAAATAGCTCTCCACTGGGTCCTGGGTTGGAGTCAGGTTTTTCCTCACCAGAGTTTTCATCGGGGTCAAGGCCAAGACTTATTCAATTAAGATGCAAAGCTGGTTGAAATTTTAATGTTTCCTTCTAAATTAACCCAGCACACACACCAGTTAAAGAAAAAAGTTTCCTCTGCAGAGATATCTTTACAAAAAAAGACAAAAAAAACTTTGGCCAAATACTTGTTAATTCTTGAAGAAAAAAAGGACAAGATATGTAATATTCTGTGCTGGCCCTTTTAGTCTGGCGTCCAGATACTCGTAGATGACAGTTGCTGAGACCTTTTTTTGGAGTAGTTGTCTTCAGGCGACGTCGAGGATTAGTCTGGCATGCTTTTCAGCAGAAATGCGGCATCAATTTCTCCAGTCCACACACTGGATTCTTAGGGTTTCTCAAAGGGGTGGAAAAGGATGGGCTGGTGGCTTCTCTTTTAGCAGGCTGACCCCCAACTGACTCAAAAGAATATCCAAACCGAAACACCATAAATCTTGGCATGTTACTTCTCTGAAAACAACTCCCCTAGTCACCAAAGCTCCTGCTGTTTTCTTAGCTTAAAGCATGTGACATCTAGTAAAGGGTTGTTTTTAAACAAAATCTCAATTTCTTCCAGTGACATTTTTCAAAAAAAACCGAAGTGCAGCATCTATGGAATCTCTTCAGGCTTTCAAATGAATCCATTTCCACAATTTTTAAATTCGAGTCCTCAAAAAATATTAAAAAACAGAAGCACATTGATAAGAGAATATTCATAAAATAAAATGTTGTATGTAAAGGGTATTTCAATCATGTTATTTTAAGAAAACAGGTATTTACTTAGATATCAGTGAGATGGGTGTACCTGCTTCTCTTTACAGGGTCTGTATCCTTGGCAGGAGCCCAGGGCGGCACAGTGGCGCAGTGGTTAGCACCGCAGCCTCACAGCTCCAGGGACCCGGGTTCGATTCCGGGTACTGCCTGTGTGGAGTTTGCAAGTTCTCCCTGTGTCTGCGTGGGTTTTCTCCGGGTGCTCCGGTTTCCTCCCACAAGCCAAAAGACTTGCAGGTTGATAGGTAAATTGGCCATTATAAATTGTCACTAGTATAGGTAGGTGGTAGGGAAATATCGGGACAGGTGGGGATGTTTGGCAGGAATATGGGATTAGTGTAGGATTAGTATAAATGGGTGGTTGATGTTCGGCACAGACTTGGTGGGCCGAAGGGCCTGTTTCAGTGCTATATCTCTAATCTAATCTAATCTAACATGGAGAAAGTACTAGGGGAGCAGAGAGAGAACAGGAGCAATGGGGAAGCACACAACACTGAGACCAGAGCAGAGCATAGGAAAAGCAGAAGCCTGAAAAAAGCAGAATCCTGGTTTGAGCAGGAACACGGAGAGAGCAGGAGCATGCCTCCGGTTGCTGCTCACTTGCTTACTCTTGACCATGGTGCCCTGGGTGATTGCCCATGTCACCCACCTGTGGGCCAGCCCTGTGTCGCGGACCCTATAGAAGGTCTCTGCGGAACGTCACGGAGCTGTGGACCTCTGTTTAGGAACCACTGCTCTAGTACACCTCTGTGTGCAGAAGGGTAAAATGTGGGTGTAATAATTTGTGCTGCTATTTTGCATACCTTGTAAGAAAGGTATGAAACAGGCATGGGTCATGCAATGTGCTGAGTGCTTCAGCGATTATTGTTTAGTATGCTTGCAGATAGTTGCTCACATTATAACCCCAAATGCTAGATTACTTCAAAATTGAGAATCATACAATGCTCTGAGGAATGCAGGGATGTGAAGCCAAATGCTGTCTTGACCACCCTGAAAGAAGAGTCAGAAATGGTCAACTTTGTAAAGAGGAAGAACCACAACTGGTTTAATGCGAATGAAGCTAAAATTTCTCAGTTGTTACAACAGTAAACATATAGCTTAGAGCAGTTGGCTGAATAAGAACATGTTGACCGGCATCAGGAATGCTGGTGGAGGCATTGGTAAAATAAAATGACCACCAGCTCTTCATTGATGAAGATGAAATCATGTGAAGATGGATCGAACATTTAAAGCATGTACTGAATCAATCGTCAGAAGTGAAAGAACAAATACTTGGAAATTTTGTAGTAAACATCTCCCACTCCCATGATTAAATTAGAAAAACAGTGATGTTTATGAATAATGGCAAAGCACCTGGACTAGTTGACGTGCAGTGATGCCAAAGCTATTTGAATATGCATAAAAATATATGTGCCGAAATATGTGAAGGTTGTCATTCCTATTGCTGTCTATAAGTGCAAGGGAAAGGTTGGTCAAATTGCAGCAACTACTGCAGTATTTCCCTTTTGCTGAAAGGTTGTCACGCTACACTGCTCCTGATGGGCTTATTGCTTCAGCGTCAGCAGATATCAGTGTGGGTTCTGTGGCAACTGGAGCACTGTCGACGTGTTCTTCACATTGTGTCAATGCAGGAGAAGGCCGTATAGCAGAACAAAAGCCTCCTTGAGGTGTTTGTTGATCTGGTAAAGTTAAGGCGAGCAAAATATGGGTGTTCTACTGGGTTTAGCAGCATTGTCAAAGGAAGCTGCAGTGACATACTTGTCAGTGACATTAATTGGACACTGTTCAGAAACTTTCCTTGTGACCACTGTAGCAAAATAGGGAGGTGCCATTGCCCCAGACTTTTATCCTGTGCTTTACTGTAATATTGGGGGATCTATTTACATCTTGATTAGAATTCTACTTTTGAAGTAAAATTAAGAATGAGTGACAAACTCTTCTAACTAAATCAGCTGTGGAAAGGTATGCAAAGGAGTCATTTGCAAACTGCTAATTCCTGTGTCTTAATGGTTTGTTCAGAACATGATCTTCAGTTCATTATTGACCTCCTGGCATCAAAAGCCAGATGCTGCAGGCTTAACATTAACCTTGACAAAATGAAGGTGATATTTCATTGCTGCTCCAGGCAATTCATCACAGAGACCTTGACATTAAGCTTGGTGGCCTGCACTTTAAGACATCCAAAAGTTCACTGACTTTGGCAACGTTATCTGATGGCACTATTGACAAGGAGGTTGTTGAGCCATGTGAGAATGGTGTGAATTGGATTTGGAAAGCTGAAGGTCAGAGTTTTTGAAGAGTGACCTGAAACTGCAGAAGATCATCAAATTATAATAAGCCAACTCTTCTGTAATACTGTGAGGAATGGTATATCTCTAGGTTTACGTGTGCAATGAGAACACATTGCTTGACCTGAACTAAATGAAAAAAAAATTGGGCACAGAGTGGTACATTTCCCTGCCATCTTGCAATAAAGAATGTCATTGAAGCATTACCATATTCACTGGAATGCTTTCTTCCTCCACTTTATTAAGAATGTAACCATTTAGTATATATCCTAAATAAAAACAAGAAATGCTGGAAATACTCAGCATGTCTGGCAGCATCTGTGGAGAGAGAAGCAGAGTTAACATTTTAGGTCAGTGACCTTTCATTAGTACATATCCTATCTGTTGTTGTCCCTGAAATTTATTTCATAGTTCCTTACATTGATCTACATCTGCAATCTATCTGTTCATTCCTGCTAAATTGTTTGTCCTCCTGAATCTCCTTTCTCACATTTTACTATATATCTTTGCTTTCAACAGACTCAACACCATTATCTTGTGCTTATGTCCATTTCATTTGTATAAATTGAAAAAAAAGGACAGGTGAGCATGCATTGCCAGTGGCCGACAAGGTTCCTTTCACTGGAGGATCTCCCCACCCACACTTCCCCGGGTTTCTGCCTTTTACCAAGTTGTGTGCTCTTCTGCAACGAGAGAAAGCAGAGAGGAATAAGTGTTCTTTAAAGCTTGTGTGGAGAGGTGGGCAGGACAACATTTGTGGGGGGTGACTGTGAGGCATGGGTATGAGAGGGCAATAACATGAGGCTGAGTGAGAGTGTTGGCTGCTCAGATGGGGATGTGAGGTGCCTGCAGAGAGAGGAATGAGTAGACCTGCAAGCTGTCTTGACCTAAGGAGTCCTGTACAGGAGAATGCTGGGATAGGCAGAGTGTGGGGCTTGGCCCCTGTAAGTGTTATGTCACTCACTTTTCCCACCTTCCTGAGGTCCTGGATCCATCTGATGTACTATCTCCAGGTTGGAAGGACCCCACCCCCCCCCCTCCCCCCCGACACATTTGCTGTTGGCTTCCTCAGCCACTTTCATCTACGCCTGCTTGGTTGGAGAGGTGATCCTCTTCCTCCTGTCCTTGGGAGATCTCACCTCACTTTAGACCCCACATCAGGACCTCCAAGTCGGAGTGAGAAACCTGGAGAGGAGCCTTCCCAGGTCTCGTCTCCAATCCTGTGGTTGCTGCATCCTCAAAAATCCAAATGCTTGGTGAGCCCTTGAAACCATGCTGTGGTTCCTTTGGTCGAATGGGTATGCCAGCATAGTATGAGAAGTGCTTTGAAACGTTTCTGAGCGATGTGATTAAGCAGTGTATATAAATGGAAGTCTTCCTTTTTTTAAACCTTCTGTTAATCCTTTGATGTAGAGGTTCCCAGACAAACTCAACAATGCTTCATGTGTAATTCCAATTTTTAAAAATTTGCTTATGGCATGTGGGGGCCGCTGGCTAGGACAGCATTTATTGCCCATCTCTAATTGCCCTTGAGAAGGTGGTGGTGAGCTGCCTTCTTGAATCTCTGCAGTCCATGTGGGGTAGGCACACCCACAGTGCTGTGAGGAAGGGAATTCCAGGATTTTACCCAGTAACAGTGAAGGACTGGCGATATAGTTCCGAGTCAGGATGATGTGTGGCTTGGAGGGGAAAGTTGCAAGTGGTGGTGTTCCCATGCATCTGCTGCCCTTGTCCTTCTAGTTGGTAGAGGTTGCGGGTTTGGAAGGTGCTGTCTAAGGGGCCTTGGTGCATTGCTGCAGTGCATCTTGCAGATGGTACACACTGCTGCTACTGTGTGTTGGTGGTAAATGGAGTGCCAATCAAGCGTGCTGCTTTGTCCTGGATGGTGTTGAGCTTCTTGAGTGTTGTTGGAGCTGCACTCATCCAAGCAAGTGGGGAGTATTCCATCACACTCCTGATTTGTGCCTTGTAGATGGTGGACAGGCCTTTGGGAGTCAGAAGGTGAGTTACTCGCCTCGCTTCTGACCTGCTCTTGTAGCCACAGTATTTATATGGCTACTCCAGTTCAGTTTCTGGTCAATGGTAACCCCAGGATGTTGATAGTGGGGGATTCAGCAATCGTAATGCCATTGAATGTCAAGAGGAGATGGTTAGATTCTCTCTTGTTTGAGATAGTCATTGTCTGGCACTTGTGTGGCGCAAATGTTACTTGACATTTGTCAGCCCAAGCCTGGATATTGTCCAGGTCTTGCTGCATTTCTACATGGACTGCTTCAGTATCTGGGGAGTCGCGAATTGTGCTGAACATTGTGCAATCATCAGCGAGCATCCCCACTTCTGACCTTATGATTGAAGGAAGATCATTGATGAAGCAGCTGAAGATGGTTGGGCCTAGGACACTACCCTGAGGAACTCCTGCAGCGATGCCCTGTCTTCCAACAACCACAACCATCATTCTTTGCGCTAGGTATGACTCCAACCAGCAGAAAGTTTTCCCCCGATTCCCATTGACTCCAGTTTTGCTAGAGCTCCTTGATGCCATACTCAGTCAAATGCTGCCTTGATATCAAGGGCAATTTCTCTCACCTCATCTCCATGTTTGAACCAAGGCTGTAATGAGGCCCCAGCAGAACCCAAATTGAGCATCTCTGAGCAGGTTATTGCTAAGCAAGTGCTGCTTGATAGCACCATCAACGACACCTTCCATCATCCAATTAAATACAATAATCTGATCTCACAATGTCGAGATTTTGCAGCGTAGGTTAAGTTTAAGGGCTGTTTATGCCTCAAGTGCTGGATTAATGCTTTGCATCTGTTTCCATAATTGGAGATGATGCTGAGATACCACTGGTTCCAGATAGGGGTGCTGTTAAAATTGAGTAATATAAGTAAATGCAGAAACCATTTTAGCTCGGAATCAGGCACTTGATGTTGATTGAGCTATGGCCTTGATGCCAATTACCCAGAATGCTGAAGGAAACGATAGATGTATTATGTGAGTCATTGGCTGATGTATTTCATTGTTCTTTGAGGTCTGGGCAAGTTTCAGTGGACTGGATGGAGGTTCATGTGCTTCAAATACTTGAGAATGGAAAGAAATTGGAGCCTGGGAATATTGGCTGATGTTATAAAGAGAAGGGTGCTATATACGTCACCTATTGGTAGATTGAAGATTTTTTTGCACTGTCACCATGTCTCTGGAACAGATTAGTGAAGCATGAAATGAGGATAGATTCCCTGCAGTCCTTTAGAAAAGGAGCTGGACAGATATCCTGAGGAAGGAAGAAATCCCATGTAATCGAGGGTAAGTTGTAGGGTGGCTAGGACGAGTGAGATGCGTAAGCTACTGCAGTTGCATGGAACTTATTTGATTGCATTTGGGAGTCAGAATTTTCCACATATTTGTTTTAGGAATTTTCTTGTGCCTCCCCCAGGACATTGCATGACTAGAGAGGTGAGCCAGTAGTGGTCGTTTCTCTTCCACTTTTCGTATGTACATAGATATCCATGACCGTCTGCAATAATTTACATGAATTCAGATATGCAGGTTCTCAGTTGTTTAGATCAATGAAATACCTGTTCAGTGGAAATCGTTGCTTTTGACATCAATGAGACTATCTGCAATTTAAATCAAAGCATCAATATAATTAGGATAAAAGACTCCTTTGTGTATCAATTGCAACATTGACATTTGGCCGAGTATGAATTTCTTGTAATCCTTCAAAAAGAAGCTAGACTATTGCTGCACCAGATATTGGTAGTATGAAGTCCAGGCAATTTTAATTCCCGGGTCTCATTTGCATAGTGCGAGTCAGCACCCTGCCCAAAACAGTGGAAAGCAGCAGCTGACAGGTGGATGGGAGAAAACATTTGCGGGGCAGGAGATCAAGGTAAGTAGCAATGAGGGAGTTGAGGGAGGGTTTTGTGTGAAGAAAGTGGGGGAGGAGAAGCCTAAACATTCCTTGATGGGTACGGAGGAGCACTCCTGCTCCTCCTGGCTCCACAATGGAAGTTTAAAAAAAACAACTAATGCTACCACATCCCCCGGTGGGAAAACTGCAGCAGCATTCCCACTCAGGCCAGAGTTATAATCAGGACCCAAATGCAGTTTTATCATTAAACTTTGATCTTCATATTCAGAAACTGAACCTGCCAGATTCAGGCCTTTGCCATCTGCTCAGGAGAGCAAATGAAAATGAGGATCATTGTGAAGCAGGCAGGAAATTAGCAAGTAAGTCATCCTAGCCTTTTTAACTAGCTACCTGCCTGTTTTCCACAGGTGGGTAGGTTTGAAATTTACTCTATAAATTGGGAAAAGGCTATTCAAATGCTTAATACTGTTCATTCCAGAAGCTATATTCAAACAGTATATTGGGATTCTGGAAATCCATTTCATCTCAAGACAAGCTTCAGCAAATTTTAAAGCAAAACTGTAGAATTCCTATTTTATTTCCTATGTGATACATCCATGATCAATTATATTCCTTGATTCGACATTTTGATGGAATCAGCAGCTCAGAATTACCATGTTCCACACAGCGTCTGATTATCTCTTTTTAGTTTTAGTTTAGAGATACAGCACTGAAACAGG